>NW_007251123.1:97844-105360 GCF_000164805.1 Carlito syrichta | reverse complement strand
CACACACACACACACACACACACACACACACACACACACATATATGTGTCTGGGTCTGTGTGTGTGTGTGTATATACACACACACACATATATAGTATATAGATAATTTTTGTCAACTAAAAAATTAATTATTTAAAAAAGGTTGCAGTGGTTTCTTGAAGCTTTGGAAAGATGGAATAGAAATGTTTAGGATCCTACCTCAGTCTGACCTCAGAATGTTGCTCTCTGCAGGGAGGATAATAATATATTCTTCCAAACACTAGTGGGTAACTTTCTAGGTTAAAGAATAACCATTTGAGTAAAATAGAAAGCTGACTCAGAATAGTAATTTCATGTTATTTTTGCCTTATTAATTTCCCCCTTTTTTTCACTTTCTTCCCCTTGGTTGAACTCTATTCAAATAGGAAGTCAGCAGGAGAATACATGAGAATATAGTGGATCATGGTTTAACCAACTCTGTTACACAAATCCCAGTTGCAAGTCTCTGTTGCCATGCCACCCATGCTCTCCCTGGAAAGAGTCAGCCTCAGAAGACTGACAGTCATCTCAAGGTCAGGAGGGATGGTTTGGGGAGTGTCTTCAGAAATTTAAACACCTTAATGATATAATTTCAGGCATCTTAAATAATCATGGGTTTGAAATTTTGAGGCACATTAATGTTTTGGCTCAATGTCTTGCAGTTCATAAAGACTGTAACTTCAAGAGACATTAATTAACTGTTGATGGTTTTACCAGCATGCAGTGGGAAAAGCAAAGTAACAAAAACTAACACAACTTAGGCTAAATAACTGTGTGGTTGAGAAATACCTTTTTCACCTTTAGGTTTAAAGCATTTTATTATAGAGTCTTCAAATATTTCTCAAAGTTCATACATTTCACAGCCTTCAAAAGTATAATTTTATTTTCTTTCTCTTGTGCCCAATTATCTCCTCTCTTAACCATTAAAATCAGGTAAAGATAATGTGTTGATATAATAATTGGCTGTAAATTAGTCATTTCAGTACTTTCTTTTGCTCCACAAGCTTGTTTTCCATTTTGTGCTTCTTATATAAATGAAGGATATCACTGAAGCCAGAAACCTGAGAATTGACTTTCAAATATTCATAGTCCACCAAATCCACATGTATCTATATATCTAATGTTTTCATGGCCACCGACATTACCAAGAGCCTGCTTGTTGCTTACCTGCACTATTTCTTCACTGGTCCTTGTTCTGCTCAGCTATCCATGGGAAACAGAGAACTGATAAATCATCAGCCTCCTCATTTGCTAAAGGAATGATGGTTCCTTAGAGCTGAGAAGATGCTGCCCAAATTCTTTGCAGAAAAAAATTTCATCCACACTATTATATATATGTGGATCTCTCTGTCGCCCAGACTGGAGTGCAGTGGCCGCTCCCGGCCGCAGCCTCGACCTGCTGGGCTCCGGCAATCCTTCCGCCTCAGCCTTCCAAGTAGCTGGAACTACAGGCGCGCGCTACCACGCCCGGCTAATTTTTTTAAATTTATTGTAGAGATGAGGTCTGGCCAAGTTGCCCGGGCGGGTCTTGAACTCGCGGGCTCAGGCAATTCACTCACCTCGGCCTCCCAAAGCGCAGGATTACAGGCTGAGCCACTGAGCCCGGCCATCCACACTATTATAGATTCATGTCCCATTGCTAGGATGTTGATGATTCTTGCTACCACTTCCCATCTCACGACACCAGTCCTCACCCTGAACCCCCCACCCCAGACACAGCACTCAATCTCCGAACCTGTTATATACGCCTGCACATCCTAGCGACTTTGCATACGCTGCTTCCTCTCCTGAAATGCTGTCCCCCTCTTTCACTGACTGGTGAAATCATAACACTTTTATTTAAAGACAAGCCCTCCTGCCACTACTCTTAGAAAGCCTTCCTTAAGTCACTTAAGTAGCATTAATAACTTCTTCATTTGTACTTTTATGGCATATCTTTTTAAAAAATAAAACAAATATATGAATAGATATCAGAAATAGGGATTTGAATCTCAACTCTGCTACTTACTGTGTAACCATGAGGAGGCTATTTCACTTCTAACATGTCTGTAAAACACATCTGTAAAAGATAACATCTTGGGGTTTTTGCAAAGTCGAAATGAGCTAGTGCACTGGCAAGCACATTATAGATAATCAATAAATATTAGCTTTTTCTCAATCTCTACTGTCACCTCTGCCAGCTATGATCTCATTGATCATAAAAGCATGTGTGATTGTGTGTGTGTTATGTGAGCGCCTTGAAGACAGTGACTATCCAGCACATATTAAGTATTAATACACATTTGTTGAATTCAATCGCATCCCAACTCTTATGACTTTCATTTAATAGCAATATTAGCACTATGGGTTAACACTATGGGTTAAGTCATCTTTTTTTCATTTAAATAGATAAATTGAATGAGTTTATTTTCTTTTTATGATCTTACTTTACAGATTTTTCTGCAAGATTTAGATGGGAAAATCACTGTGTGAAATTATTTGTGCTATGTCTATTAAAATAACTAAAATGAAAACAAAAGATAAAAACATTTAAAACAATAACAATATTTGCATTCTTTCTTTAAAGTCATATGTTTGACATCATAGAAATTATATACATTTGTGTGTGGGCTTGAGCATCTGAGTGTGATTTTAAAAAAAGTCTTTTAAGGATAGGTGTTTCATACTGAAAATATGAGCTTTAATGTTAAAATTATCACTAAAAGTGTCTGAGAGCCCAGATCCATGAATATTAGAAATGAGTGGTAGAATCTAATGTCAGAAACTAATGGCTCCGTAATATAAGAAGCATGTTTTAATTAATAGTAAAATCTACTGCCTATTTGCAATAAGCACTTCAATGGTTGCCACCCAGGAATGATAGGAGGAATGAGCAAAGAGAGCCTCTTTCAGCATAATAGGACTTCACCAATTTAAACCTGCTTACTTCAACAGGGTAAAACTTACTTTGTGTGTATCGTAAAGAGAATCCCAGACTGACTGTCTTCATTATTTGAGGAACTCATTTTTCCCCCATGACTGTATCTTTAGGTGCCTAACTCTGCTCTCATGTCTTATCCCTTCCTCCAGTAAGTCTCTAACAGAAACATATTCTATCCTGCATATTCCTGGAGCTCCTATAGCCGCCTAGAATAAAAAAAAAAGAAAAAAAAATTGCTGCTTTTTGTGTGTTTTTTGGTTACTTTACCTTTACTGCATGATCAGCCTATTTCTCCCAGTGCTTGGCTTTTGCAAACGAGTATTTCTCACTCTACTTGTCCACAGAATAGCAGATAGATCACTGGATTCATATGGACTCATATGGTGTCAGAGTTCTGAGGAAAGAGAAACCAATTTGTGACTCTTGTAAGCAAAAACATCTTGTAATAATTATCTATGATATATTTTGAATAATTTTTATTTTGATGACATTTCAAACTTGGAGAAAGTTTGCAAGAATAGTAATTCCCGATATACTTTGCTCAGATTTAGCAGCAATTGCTTATTTTCATTCTATTTGCCAAATGTGTATATACATTTGCTTATATATGCACACACACAATTTTTTTTATTCATAGTAGTTATGTTCTATAAAGTTGACGTGAACACTGGATAAGCAAACACTGACTCATTGCTCCTGGGGGAAACACATAATTAGGTTCCTGTGAGTCTCTGGTCACAACCTTTTTATCAACTAATCAATACAGAATCTTGTTTTATGTGTGTTTCTGTTTTAAGATTTCTTATTTAATAGATAATGATGATTTATTAACACTATGACCAACAGCACTATAACTCATGCCTGAAGGAAGCTTGTATCATACATGAATTTTCTCCCTAAGGCACATCACAACCTCCAACATTAGACAGAACTTCTACACTACAATTGGAAACCATTTTAAACTGCAAAATCACCAACAAAAAGTAGAACATAATGAAAAACGTGTCATTAAATAGACCACAGAAAGGACACATAATATGAGAGTCGAAACAAGAAGACAGAACATATTTTTGTTTGACCTCAGCTGGAAACTGGGAGGTTAGGTAATTCAAAGTTTTGGCTATGCTATACAAGTCCATGGATGATCACTAAAGCACTGTATTGATTTTGATTTACAAATAAATTTTAGTTAGTAGGCAAATTAACATTTATGAAGTCTGTGAATAGTGACAATTGGTTGTATGTTTATTTGGCTTGTGTATAAATGTATGCATATCTTCTTCTGAGCCATTTGAGTAAATTGGAGACATTGTACCCATTTACCCCTAAATACTATAGTGTATTATTTCCTGAAAGATATTCTTTTATATAGCCACAACACAACAATCAGAGTCAGGAAATTTAATAGGGATGTGATTCAGTTTTCTAATCCATAACCTATATTCAAATTTCATCAGTTTTCAAAGTTCAATTGCATCAATGCTCAAAATGTCCCAATAATATCCTTTACAACTCTTTTAAGCTTTATTTTATTATAAAGATGTGGAGTACAAATCAGGATTAGGTGTATAAGTACTCCACTTGGAAGTGAAGTTTGGTCCTCCAACTGGTCCTCGTTTCCCTTGGGTTGGGATCAGTTACCCTTAGTGATGTTACATGCTCCCCCTCCCTCCTCTGGTAGTGTCCCTCTACTGCCAATCCTTCCCTTGTAGTATTGTGACAAATGTTCAGGACCCACTGATGAGTGAGAACATGTGGTATCCAGTTCTTTGCTTCTGTGACAGATAGTATGATAGACTCTAAATCCATCCAATTTGCTGTGAAGTCCATAATTTGGTCCTTCTTTATGGCTGTGTAATACTCCATTGTATATATATATCACATTTCTTTTATCTGGTCCACTTTCAATTGGCAGCGGGGTTGATTCCATATTTCTGGTATTGTGACTTGTGTTGCAATAAACATACATGTGCAAGTATCTCTTTTAGTAGAACGATTTGAATTCCTCCAGGTATATTACCAAAAGGGAGATTGCTGGGTCGTATGGAAGGTCAATTTCTAGTTCTCCTAAAAATCGCCACACTGCTTTTCATAGAGGTTGAACTAGTTTGCCCTCCCACCAACAGTGCGGAAGCTTTCCCTTTTCTCTGTACCCTCGCTGGCATCTGTTGTTTTTGATTTATTAATGATGGCCATTTTTACTGGAGTTAGGTGGTATCTTATTGTGGTTTTGGTTTGCATGTCTGTGATGATTTGTTAGGCCGAACATTTTTTCATGTGTCTATTGAATGTTTGTTTGTCTTTGTTTGAGAACTGTCTATTAATGGCCTTTGCCCATTTTTTAATAGGGGTGTTCTTTTCCTTTTGGGATGTTTGATTTCCTTGTAGATCCTAGATGTTAGGTTTTTGTCAGATATCCAATTAGCAAATATCTTTTCCCCATTCTATGGGTTGTCTCCTCATTTTTTTTGATAGTTTCTTTTGCTGTACCCCACTTGTCTATCTTATCATTTATGGCATATGCTTTTGGCGTTATGATCAAGAATTGGTTGCTTAGTCCAATGCTCATCAATTGCCTCAATAATATCTTTTTAAAAAAAGTCTGCACTCTTTCTTTGTTTCTTTTTATTTATTTACTTTTCTTTTTTTTCATAATCAATATTTTTTATTATAATATTGTGGGGTACAGTTAAGGGTTAGGTATACAAATATGCTTCGTTCAGGCACCCTTGTTGATAAGAGGTATCTCCCCGTCCCTAGACAGATATTTACTACCATTAATCCCATCTCCCTTCCCCTCCCCCCTATAGTTTCCCACCACTGTCAGTCATTTTCTTATGGTATTACGTTGGATGTTCAAGGTCCACTATATGAGTGAGAACATGTGATACTCAGATCTTTGTTTCTGTGAGAGGTCACTCAGTATTATAGACTCTAGTTCCATCCAGGTTGCTGCGAAATTCATGATTTTGTTCTTTTTTATGGCTGCGTAGTATTCCACGGTGTATATGCACCATGTTTTTTTAATCCAGTCCTCTTTTGATGGACAGCATGGTTGCTTCCAGGTTCTTGCTATTGTGAACAATGCTGTGATAAACATACATGTGCAGGTATCTTTTTTATACAGTGATTTGAGTTCTTCAGGGTATATTTCCAGTAGTGGGACTGTGGGGCCATATGGGAGGTTGATATTTAGAGCTTTTAGGAATCGCCACACTGCTTTCCACAGATGTTGCACTAGTTTACACTCCCACAAACAGTGTAGAAATTTTCACCACACCCTCTCCAGCAACTGTCAGTTTTTGAGTTATTGATAATTGCCATTCTGATTGGTGTTAGGTGGTATCTCAGTGTGGTTTTGGTTTGCGTCTCCCTGATGATTAGTGAAGTTGAGCATTTCTTCATATGTCTGTTGGCTGCTCGGATGTCTTCCTTTGAGAAGTGTCTGTTCATATCTTTTGCCCGTTTTATAATGGAGTTGTTTGTTTTTTTCTTTTCAGCATGTTTGAGTTCCTTGTAGATCCAAGATGTTAAGCCTTTGTCAGACCTGGAGTTGGCAAATACTTTTTCCCAGTCTTAGGCTGTCTTCCTGCTCTCTTGATGATTTCTTTGGCTTTGCAGAAGCTTGTCAGTTTAATGAGGTCCCACTTATCTATCTTATCTCTTATGGCCTGTGGGTTTTGGGTTTTGTTCAGGAATTGGATGTCAGTTCCAATGTCCATGAGGGTATGTCCTTCATTTTCTAAGATTCTTATGGTCTGAGGTTTTACATTTAGGTCTCTGATCCATTTAGAGTTAATTTTTGTGTATGGGGATAGGTATGGGTCCTGTTTCAATCTTCTGCATGTGGTCAGCCAGTTTTCCCAGCATCATTTACTGAATAGGTTCTCCTCTCCCCAGTGGTGGGTGGTGGAGGCTTTGTCGAAGATGAGTTGATTGAGAAATTGAGGTGTTGCTTCTGGAATCTCAGTTCTATTCCATTGATCTATATGCCTGTTCCTATACCAATACCAAGCTGTTTTGATTATTGCAGCTTTATAGTAACGTTTGAAGTCTGGTAATGTGATCCCACCTGCTTTGTTTTTTCTGCTGAGGATTGTTCTGGCTATCTTGGTCATTTGTGTTTCCATATGAATTCCTGTGTTGTGTTTTCTAGGTCTGAGAAGAATGTTGCTGGTAATTTGATGGGCATTCCATTAAATCTGTAGATTGCCTTAGGTAGATGAACATCTTCACAATGTTCATTCTTCCAATCCATGAGCATGGGATATTTTTCCACTTGTCTGTGTCATCTTTGATTTCTTTGAGCAGTGTTTTGTAGTTTTCATTGTAAAAGTCTTTCACATACCTGGTTAGGAAGATGCCAAGGTATTTCATTTTTTTGTGGATATTGTGAATGGAATTGTGGTTTTTATTTGGCTTTCTGTTTGTTTATTTTTGGTGTAAAGAAATGCGATTGTCTTTTGCACATTTATTGGCAAAGGCCTTTATCAGTGTAAGGAGGTTTTTGACAGATTATCTTGGGTTTTCAAGGTACACAATCATGTTATCTGCAAAGAGAGATAACTTGACTTCCTC
>NW_007251123.1:59178-97677 GCF_000164805.1 Carlito syrichta | reverse complement strand
AAAAAATTTTTCTGCATCTAATGATATAATCATGTGGTTTTTGTTTTGACATCTATTGATGTATTTAATTACATTTATGGTTTTACGAATGTTGAACCAGTCTTGCGTCCCAGGGATGAAGCCTACTTGGTCATGATGGATGATTTTTGAGATGTGTTGTTGAATCCGGGTAGCTAGGATCTTGTTGAGAATTTTAGCATCTGTGTTCATCAAAGATATTAGCCTGCAGTTCTCTTCCTTTGTTGGGTCTTTACCTGACTTGGGTATCAATGTGATGTTGGCTTTGTAAAATGATTTGGGAAGAGTTCCATCTTTCTCAATCGCCTGGAATACCTTCAGTAGGATTGGTATCAGCTACTATTTAGAAGTCTTGTAGAATTCTGCTGGAAAGCCATCTGGTCCAGGGCTTTTTTTTGTATGTAGTTTTCTTATTACGTAGTCAACTTCCTTGATTGTTATCAGTTTATTTAGGGTCTCAATTTCTTCTTGTTTCAACCTAGGCATGTTGTGTGATGACAAGAAGTCCTCCATTTCCTTAAGGTTTTCAAGTTTGTTTCCATACAAGTGTACATAATAGTCTCTAATGACCTTTTGTATTTCTTCAGGGTCAGATTTGTCTTCATCTTTTTTGTTTCTGATTGTGTTTATTTGGGTTTTTTCTCTCTTTTTCTAGGTCTGTCTAGCTAGGGGACCATCAATCTTGTTTATCCTTTCGAAGAACCAGCTTTTTGTTTTATTGATTTTTTTGTATTATCTTTTTGTCTTCTATGTCCTGGATTTGGGCTTTTATTTTGGTGATCTGGATTCTTCTGCTGAAATTAGGGTTTTTGTGGTCTTGCTTTTCCAGTTTCCTTAGGTGGCTTGTAAGGCTGTTAATTTGTAATCCTTTCATTTTCTTCATGTGCGTTTGCAGGGATATAAATTCCCCTCTTACTACAGCTTTCATGGAGTCCCAAAGATTTTGGTAAGATGTTTCTTCATTTTCATTTGTTTCCAGGTATCTTTTGATCTCTGTTTTGATTTCATCATTGACCCAAGAGTTGTTTAGCGTCATGCAGCTTAGTGTCCATGTCTTTCTGTGTTTTGTGGGGGGGAACCTTGTCAGTGTTAATGTTTGTTTTTATTCCACTGTGGTTTGAGAAGGTACATGGTAAAATTTTGGTCTTTTTAATTTTGCTTATGCTTGATTTATGGCCAAATATGTGATCATCTTAGAGTATGTTCCATGCAGTGATGAGTAGAATGTGTATTCTGTGGCCTTTGGATGGAGTGTTCTGTAGGTATCAATTAAATCCATTTGGTCAAGAATCACATTGAGGTTCTGGATATCATTGCTGATTTTTTGTCCTGATGATCTGTCTAGGGTTGTGAGTGGGGTATTAAAGTCCCCATTTATGATGATGTTAGAGTCAATATCTTTCTTTAGTTTTCCTAGAAGTTGCCTTATGAAAGTTGTTGCTCCTATGTTGGGTGCATATATGTTTAGGATAGATATTTCTTGTTGATAAATGAACCTTTTATCATTATGTAGTGGCCCTCTGTATCTTTTTAAATTTTTGATAGCTTAAATGGTATTTTGTCTGAAATTAGGATCGTGACTCCTCCTTTCTTTTGTGCTTCATTCGCCTCAGAATTTGTTTCCCATCCTCTTACTTTGACTATGTGCATGTCCTTTCTAGTGAGATGGGTCTGTTGAAGGAAGCATGTTGTTGCCTGGTGATCCATTTTGCCATTCTATTTTTTTACAGTGGTGTATTTACTCCGTTCACATTCAGGCTAATTATTGAAATGTGAGAGTTCATCCCTATCATAGAGTTCTTATAGAATTGTTGTTCTTCCACTTGGTTTTTTGTCTTTCTTTTGGTTTTGGTGTTGGTTCATGTGTATTTTTTCTTTCTTTTACTCTTGTGAGAATGTTGTTCTTTTTTCCTTTTCTTCTGTGTTTAGTACTTTCTGAAATGTTTCGTGTAGAGGTGGTCTGGTGGCAGCATAAGTTCTTAGGGATTGGATATCTGGGAATGATTTCAATTCTCCCTCTCTGATGAAGCTTAACTTGACTGGGTAGTTTATTCTTGGTTGAAATTGTTTATCTTTTAGACTTTGAAGATAGGGCTCCAAGCTCTCATAGCCTGCAGGGTTTCTGTAGACAAATCTGCTACTATTCTAATTGGTCTTCCATGGTAGTGATCTGGCCTTTTTCTCTTGCTGCCTTTAGGATTTTTTCTCTTGTACTTACTTTGTTTAGGAGAATTATTATGCGCCTGGGAGTTGATCTTCTCATATGTTGTCTTGCAGGGGTTCTCTCAGTCTCTTGTGTTTGAATTTTTGCATCACTGTTTAGATAAGGGAAGTTTTCTTGAATAATCTCATTGAAAGTTTGTTCCAGTGTGGTGTCTGTCTCTCTTTCTGTCTCAGGAGGGCCAATTACTCTTAGGTTTGGTTTCTTGAAGTAATCGCTCATCTCTTGAAGGTTTTGTTCTGTCTTTTTAATCTTGTTTTCTGTGTTTTTAAAATTTTGGGTTAGTCCTACATTTTGGTCCTCAAGCTCTGAGATTCTTTCTTCTGCTTCGTTAATTCTGCTCTCCATTCTTATCAGTTTGCTATTTATTTCATTAACAGTATTCTTTATTATTGTTATCTTAGTTATTAGCTCTACCTAGTTTCTTCTTGTCTCTCCTCAATTCTTTTTAATCTCTCCATTAATGTCTTGATATCTAGGTTTGTAGTTTGAGACCAGTCATTCTGGGGGCTCTTCATTGTTTGCATTCCGAAGTCAGTTTTCTCAGTGTCTGCCCTCCCAGGGGTCTGGGAGAGACCCACATTCTTCTTTTGGTTTTTCTTCATTTGTGTAGAATTTTCTCTCTCTCCCCCTTTCCCTCCCATTATTTAATTCTGTTTTTCAGGGAAGGTGGGTTTGCTTTTGCTTTGCTTGTGCAATCTCCTGTTCTTCCTTATGAGGTTCGGCAGGCTTCATTCTTTTTTGAGCTTGGAGTGTGGGCTGCGGGCTGTACTTTTTGAGTTTTGAGGTTTAATTGTGGGGGAAACTGTGATTCAGAATCTATATGCTGATTCCAGCATCCACCAACAGGTGTATGAGCACACTGGAACCTATTTCCCACTGCCTTACAATCTGTCTGTGCAGCGGGATGTAGGTTTGGTCCCTGGAACAAAAGCAGGTACAAAAGAGGAAAATCATGGAGGAAGGGGGCATCAGTAGGAAGTTAGAAAGAGAGAAGAGTGAGAGGGAAAACAGACATACATACCAACTAACTGTGAAAAAGAGACATAAGACCGGAGAGAAGTAAAAAAAAACACTCAAGCAAAATTCCCTAAAGAATACTGGTAGCTACACACAAAGACCAATAAAATCGTGCCTTTTGATGCATTTTCCCTAATACAAACAGATAATGTAAGTGAAAAAGCAAACAAAAGTGAGCAAAACAAACAGTCAAAATGATAAATTCAAAAGTCAAAATAAGAAATCAGACTAGCTCTGGAATCTTTCCTGAGTGTCTAATGTCTCTTCAGCTCTGATCTCCAGCCTCTCCCCTTTGCTTTCATTGCAGGCAGCTAGATTTACTTGCAGCTTGGGTTTGTTCTTTTAGCCTGCTGCCTGGGATGTCTGCGATGCTTAATTCCCTGTCTAATTCAGCATAGAGGGGGGGATTTGTCTCCTGTTTAGTGATGTTACCTTAGGAACTGAGGTGGAGGCTGCTCATAGTTGGGTTTGGCAATGCAAATTTCTTCCTGGAGAATGGCCATGGTGGCAGCTCCTTTTTTGTGGATCCTTGCTCTCCACTCATCTGGGTCCCTTGGCAACTGACTATGATGGGCTGTGGTGGTGTGCGAGGCACTGGGGATCAGCTGCACAGCTGGGTACTGGATCTGGCGTGTCACCAGCAGGCTGGGGTGGAGGAGGGAGTTGGGAGTTCCCTCCTCTGGAGCTGAGAGCCTCTGATCAGCAACTCCTTAAGATATGCTGTTCCCTTACACAAGCATGGGGTAGTGCACTGGGTGCCTCAGCCAGGGCGGGCCCAGAACTCCAGAGCTCCAAAGCTCCAAAGGGTAGGCAGTGAGCAGTGAGAGTGGCCTTGGGCCCTTTACAGGGTACTTCAGCTAGAAATGGAGCTGGTATCTCTGAGGAGCGGGTGCCCAGGACCTCCCTGGGTGACCGGTGGCTTAGTGCTGAGTGCTGGGTGAGATGATGTAGCCAGGGAGGGAGCTGAGACCCGAGACTCCTGCATGGGTGGGGGTTGCATATAGTGGAGCAGCAGCAGCCAGGGACCACTATGTCCTGCCCTGCATGGGGCCAAGCCTCCCCAGGCCTCGGACTGGTGCGGCTGGCGGTAGGCAGGGTAGTGGGGGAAGTAAAGTAAGAGTCTTTTTGGGAACTCACATTTGGAGAATCTCACAATTCCACCTATGCCATCACCATCTTATCGGAACTCCTCAATAATGTCTTTTATTACTTGGTTTTTGTTTTTGTTTTTCCAGGCCTAGAATTCAAATGCAGGGTCTTGTATTTTTTTTTAGTTGTCATATCTAAAGTCCTTTAGCCTGGAACAGTTCCTTATTCTTTCTTTGTCTTCTTAGACCTTAATATTTTTGATATCTAGATGAATTTATGGATTTTTATTTTATTCTTTAGGGCATATGTCATTTTCATGAATATTTATTTTAATGTTCAAATTCTCCAAAATGTGGCCAGCAGGATTTCTTTCAAACTGTCTTATTTTGCCACATCGCCAGGATTCCTTGAGCACTTCTTTACTTTATGGTGCACCAAGATGTTCTAGGTTGTTCTCCCACAAAAATCACAGCTTCCTTTTAGTGGAAAATGGTGTTTAGAGACCAAGATTTGTATGCTAGGTATGTTCAGTGCTCCTTATAGGAATTCTTACTAGGTCCCTTCATCGAATAGCCTAGAAAATATATGTATGTGTGGATGTATACATGCTCACATATATATATAGAGAGAGACATGTATCTTATACATATGCATATATATCTAGACATACATATACACACATCTATGTATATGTGCACATGTGTGACTGATTTCTGTCTAGTACTGCAGATTGCATACTAGTATTTCCATTTTTGTAAATCCCTTCTCCAACTTAGCTTTCTCAAAGAAATGTGGCTCTAATTATCTTCGATAAAAGTACACTTTTACTTATGCTAGAATATACATAAAAGTAATGCTGTTTCAAAATTATTAACCCATACTATCATAAAAAAGCAAACCTATACACTAGACATAAGAATCTGTTTATAGTATTTCAAGGTAAATATACATACAGTGTACACTTCTGAAGTGTGCAATTCAATAAGTTATGAAGAATGTATCACACTTCTCTTTTAAAACCTAGACTACTCCATCTCCAGAATTTTCCTGTATAGCATTCCCAGTCAACTAATCTTTCCCAGAGGCAGTCACTTTTCTGATTATTTTTAAAACCATAAATCAATTGTGCCTCTTTTAAGACTTCATGCAAATGAAAATATATCCTCTTTTTAACTGGCTTTACTCATTCAAAGCATTGTGTTTGTGAAATTTACCTATGGTACTATGTATTTCAATAGTTTATTCTTTTTTACTGTTGAGTAGTATTGCATTACATGATTGCGGCATGGCTGCTAATCAGTCTCCCATTTGTGGATATTTAGATTTGTTTGACAACTAAGAATAAATCTTCTATGAAAATTTTATTCTTTTAAAGGTCTTGTTGTGAATAGATGTTTTAATTTCCCTTAGGCAAATAACAAAACATAGGATTTTTGGGTAATAGAAAAGATATATATTTCAC
Source organism: Carlito syrichta (assembly GCF_000164805.1). Lineage (NCBI taxonomy): Eukaryota > Metazoa > Chordata > Mammalia > Primates > Tarsiidae > Carlito > Carlito syrichta. Next base: position 91,867 of record NW_007251123.1, on the reverse strand, counting down.
GTAGAAAAGTTTCTCCAACTGGTTGTATCATTTTACATTCCTACCTGTAATGCTTGAAAGTATAAGTTTTGCCTAATCTTTGCAGTCATTTGATATTGGCAATTAAAAAAAATCATTCTAGAACATGCATAGTGAGATTTCATTGTGATTTTAATTTGTATTTTGTAACGATTAATGAAATATAGCATTTTTTATTTACTCTGTCTATTTTTCATGAAAGTCTTCTGTCTATAGTTTAAAAATGGGGTTTCTCTTCTTTCATTATAGACTTTTAGTAATTTTTTGTATATTCTAGACACAAGTCATTGTATCAGATATATCCAGCTATATGAGGTACCATTTTTTTTCCCTACCAGTTTGGGGTTTACTTATTCATTTAATCATTTCATTAGCTGTACCTTTTGCTGATAAAAAGTTTTAAATTTTGATTTATAATTGATTTAAGAAATACTTGCCTAACTTCAGGTTGTAAAGGAATTCTACTTAATTTCCTTCCAGAAACTTTAAAATGTTCACTGTTAGGATTGAGTGCATGATCCATCTTGAATCAAATTTTTGAGCATTGTATGAGTTAGGGTTGAGGCTAAACTTTTTTCTATTTGACTATCCAGTTTTTTTTTTAGTACCACTTGTTGAAAAAACATTTATTTCCCAATTAAATAGTTTTGCACTTTTGAAAAAAATCAGTTAACCATAGTATGGGTCTATTTCTACACTTTATTCTCTTTTTAAATTGGTATTTCCTTATGTTAATACTAAACATGTTGATTATAGCAGCTTATCATAAGTGTGAGGAAATCAGTTCATCTGAGTTCTCTACTTTATTTTTTCTCGTTTTGTTTTACTATTTTATGTACTTTGTATTTGTATCAATTGCAAAGTCAGCTTGCTTATGTCTAATAAAAAAACTCTTGAAATTATAAGGGTTGCATTAAATCTGTACTCCCAACTGAGAAAAGTTATATCTTAATAATACTGAATTGTCTAAAGAATATGGTGTATCATATTTATTATTTAGCTCTTTAAAAATTTATTTCAATGAATATTTGTAGTTTTAAGTGCAGAGGTTTTATGCTTATTTTTTTCTAAACTTATTTCAAATTTTTAGAAGTAATTTTATAAATAGAATATTTTAAATTTTATTATTGCAGTTGCTTCTTAAACAAGGAGTACAATTGAATATTGGGGATGACCTTGTATTCTGTATTTTTATATGTTTATTTGTTGGAGTAGTAACTTTTAGATCCTTTTGAATTTGTCACAGAGATAAATATGTTTTGATTAAAGTTTGCTTTTTAATATTTATGTCTTTTATTTCTTGTTTTTGTTGCACTAAGATATCTATTTTACAACGTTGAATTGAAGGTGTTTGAGCGGACATCCCTACCTTGTTCCATACCTTAGGGTGTATTCAATATTTCACATGTAAATAAGATGCCAGACACAGATTTTCTTTGGATACCTAAGGTTGAGGAATTTTTCTCATATTCCTGGTTGTTAAGAGTTTCCATAATAGATGAGTTAAGTTTTTTGTCAAATGATTTTTTTGCATCTATTAAGATGATTATGTGCTCTTTCTTCCTATTCTGTAAACATGGGAAATTGCATTGATTTGTGATTGAATGTTAAATTTTGAATTTCTACAATCAACCACACTTGTTTATGATATATTTTCTTTTTTATATACTGCTGGAGTCCGTTGCTAATATTTTAATACAAAATTTGTGTCTATCCTAATATCCTAATATTGGTTTACAATATCCATTTATTAAAATGTGTCATCAAGTTGTCTTATTAGAATTATGCTAAAGAATGTTTCTTACTTCTCTACTTTTGAAATATTTAATAAAAGATAGATATTATTTATTTTATAAATACTGGAAATAATTTACTGGTCAAACTACTATGGTGGAATTTTCTTTCTAAAGACAATTTTTAAAATTTTTAAAAATATGGGGTTTTAAAATATGGGGTTTTAAAATTTTATTTCATTGGACATAAAATATTTTGTCTATTTCATTTACATTGTTGAATGTATCAGTATAAAGTTGTCATAATATTTCTTGTCATCTCTTTTTTATATACAGTGTCTAGAAGAATAGCTTGCATCTTTTCTTTCTTTCTTCTCTTTCTTTCTTTCTTTCTTTCTTTCTTTCTTTCTTTCTTTCTTTCTTTCTTTCATGTAACCAGTGTGAGGGACTACTTTTTTATTTTTTGTTCAATCTTTTATAGACATATATATTATTTTAAATATGTGGGGTAAAATTCAGGATTAGGTATACAAGTAGACATCTTATAGGTAAAGTTTGGGCCTCCCTTTGGTCTCTACTTCACCTTGTTTGAGATCAGGTATCCTTTTGGATGTTATGTTCCCTCCCCGCAGTTTGAGCAGTATCCTGCTTCTATCAATCCTATAATTATAGTATTATGGTAAATGTTCAGTGTTCACTAATGAGTGAGAACATGTGGTACTCAGTTCTTTGTTTCTGTGAAAGATTACTGAGTATGATAGACTTTATATCCATCCAAGTTGCTATGAAGTTCATATGTTTGTCCTTCGTTATGGCTGCATAACATTCAATTGTGTATATGTACCACATTTTTGAAATCCAGTCCAGTTTTGATGGGTAGCATGGTAGATTTCTTATTTTCACTATTGTGAATAGTGCTGTAATAAACATGCATATGCAGATACCTTTTTTGTAGAATGATTTGAGTTCCTTTGGGTATATTCCAGTAGGGGCATTGCAGGGTCATATGGAAGGTCAAATTCTAGTTCTTTTAGAAATTGCCACACTGTTTTCCATAGAGGTTGAACTCAGCTGCATTCCCACCAGCAGTGTAGAATTATTCCCTTTTCTCCATGCCCTTGCCAGCATCTGTTGTTTGTTTTATTAATGATGGACATTCTTATTGGGGTTAGGTGTTATCTCAATGTGATTTTGATTTGCATTTCTCTGATGATTAGTGAGACTGAGCACTTTTTCATGTGTCTGTTGGCCAGCTGTATATCTTTGTTTGAGAAGTATCTATTCATGTCTTTTGCTCACTTTTTAATGGGACTGTTTTTTCCTTTCATCACATTTGAGTTCCTTGTAGATCCTAGATGTAAAGTCTTTATCAGATATACAGTTGGCAAATATTTTTTCACATTCTGAGATTTGTCTCCCCTCTCTCTTGATGATTCCTTTGACTTTGTAGAAGCTTTTTAGTTTAATGAGATCCCACTTGTCTATATTATCTCTTAAGACATGGACACCTGGGATTTTGATCAGGAATTGATTGCCTACTCCGATTTCTGTAAGGATGTCTCCCACATTTTCTAAGATTCTTATAGTTTGAGGTTTTATGTTTAAGTCTTTGATTCATTTAGAGTTCATTTTTGTGTATGGTGATAGGTAGGGGTTCTGTTTCAATCTTCTGAAAGTGGTCAGTCAGTTTTCCCAGCACCACACTGAAATGGTTCTCCTCTCCCCAGTGGTTGTTGGTGGAGGCTTTGTTGAAGATGAGTTGATTGAGGAATTGAAATTTTGCTTCCGTAATTACTATCCTGCTCCATTGGTCCATACGCCTGTTCTTATACCAATACCAGGCTGTTTTGATTATTGTAGCCTTATAGTAAAGTTTAAAGTCTAGAAGTGTGATACCTCACACTTCGTTTCTTTTGCCAAGGAATGTTTTCGCTATTTGTGGTTGTTTATGTTTCCATACGAATTTCTGTATTATCATTTCCAGTTCTGAGAAGAATGATGTTGGCAATTTAGTGGGTATTGCATTGAATCTATAGATTGCCTTTGGTAGGGTGAACATCTTATCAATGTTGATTCTTCCTATCCATGAGCATGAAATATTTTTCCATTTGTTTACGTCTTTTTGGATTTGTTTGGGTAGTGTTTTGTAGTTCTCATTGTAAACTTCTCTGGAAAGGAAAATACTGAGGTATTTCATATTTTTTGTAGCTATTGTGAATGGAATTGTGCTTTTTATTTGGTTCTCTGCATGTTTGCTGTTGGTTTATACGAATGTGACTGTCTTTTGCACATTTATTTTGTACTCGGAGACTTTGCCAAAATTCTTTATCAGTGAATGGAGGTTTTTGATAGATTCTCTTGGATTTTCAAGGTATAGGATCATATCGTCAGCAAAGAGGGGTAACTCAACTTCTTCTTTTCCTATTTGGATACTCCAATTTCCTTCTTTTGTCTAATTGCTCTAGTAAGGACTTCCAATACTATGTAGAACAGGAGGGGTGAGAGTGGGCAGGCTAATCTTGTTCCGGTTTCAGGGGAAATGCTTCCAGTTTCTGTTCATTTAGCAATATGTTGACTGTGGGTTTATCGCAGATGGTGCTTACTATTTTGAGGTATGTTCCTTCTATGCCTAGATGTTTGAGGGTTTTTTCAAGAAGGGATGCTGGATTTTATCAAAAGCTTTTTCTGCATCTAGTGATATAATAATGTGGTTCTTTTTTTTTACATCTGTTGATATATTTAATTACATTTATGGTCTTGTGGATGTTGAACCAACCCTGCTCCCTGGATGAAGCCCACTTGGTCAGGGTGGATGGTTTTTGAGGTGTGTTGTTGAAATCAATTTGCTAGAATCTTTTTGATAATTTTTTTCTTCTATGTTCTTAGAGATGAAATGACCAAGTAAAAGAGAGAAAAAGTTCAAATAAACACAATCTGAAATGCAAAAGATGAAATCACAAGGGATCCTGAAGAAATACAAACGATTATCAGAGATAACTATGCACACCTGTATGGAAATAAATTTAATAACCTATATGAAATGGAGGACTTTCTGACAGCACATAACTTCCCAAGGTTGAAAAAAGAAGACACTGTGATATAAATAAACTAATAACAACCCAGAAAATTGACTCCATCGTTAAAAAACTACCTACAAATAAAAGCCCCAGACCAGACAACTTTCCAGCAGAATCTGACGAAGCATGCAAGGAGGAGCTGATACCAATCCGACTGAAAGTATTCCAGACAATTGAGAAAGATGGATTCTCCCCAAGTCATTTTACAAAGCTAACATCACACGGATACCCAAACCAGCTAAAGAGCCAACAAAGAAAAGAGAACCTATGTTCTTTGATTTATTGCCTGCCCAGGTGGGTCTCGAACCCACGAGCTCAGGCAATCCACTCACCTCAGCCTCCCAATGGTGCAGGATTACAGGCTGAGCCACCAAGCCTGGCTTCAGGAATCTTTTAATTTCTGTTTTGATTTCTTGGTTGATCGAGTAATTGTTCAGCATCACTGTGTTTAGTGTGCACGTATTTGTGGGTTTTGGGGGAATTTTATTGGTTTTGATGTTTATTTTTATTTCATTGTGGTCTGAAAAGGTGCATGACAGTATTTTGATTATGAAATTTCTTTATGCTTGATTTAAGGCTGAGGATGTGATTGATCTTGGAGTACATTCCATGTGGTGATAAGTTGCATGTATATTGTGTGATTGTTGGGTAAAGTGTGCTGTAGGTACCTATTAAGTCCATTTGGTCAAGTGCCCAGTTGAGGTTCCAGAACTCTTGATTTTTTGCATTGATGATCTATCTAGTGTTGTTAGTGGGGTATTTAAGTTCCTAGCTATAATAGTGTTAGAGTTAATGTCTTTTTTTAGTTTACTTAGTAGTTGCTTTATAAATGGAGGTGCTTCTATGTTGGGTGCATATACATTTAGTATGAATATTTCCTGTTGATGGATTCAACCTTTTATCATTATGTAGTATCCTTATGTGTCTTTTAAAATTTTTGATAGTGTAAAGGTTGTTTTGTCTGATATTATGATCACAATTCCTGCCTTCTTTTTTGATCCATTCACCTGGAAATTTGTATTTCATCCTCTAACATTGAGTCTGTGTTCATCCCTTGTGGTGAGATGAGTTTCCTGAATGCAGCAAAATATTGGATCATTTAAAAAATCCAATTGCCGTTCTGTGATTTTTCAGTGGTGCATTTAGACCATTTATTTTCAGTTTGATTATTGAAATGTGGTTGTTTATACCTGTCATGAGGTTCTTAAAAAAATTTTTGTTTGTTTGTTTGCTTTCTTTTGTCTTTTGGGTTGATGTATGTGTGTGTTTTCAAGTTTGCAGTCATGAAGTATTCTTTGTTGATTCTGTGTCCTCCTATTCTCTTGGGAAATGCATGGTCATTATTTTTTCTTTCTTCTGTGCTTCGTACTTTTTAAAGTATCTCCTGTAGAGCTGGTCTATAAGCTGCATAATCTTTTATAGATTGAATGTCTGGGAAGGATTTTAATTCTCCATCACTGATGAAGCTGAGCTTGGCCATGTAGGAAATTCTTGGTTGAAATTATTTATCTTTGAGGACTTTGAATATTGGACTCCAATCCCTTCTAGCCTGTAGTGTTTCTGCTGATAGGTCTGCTGCTATTCTCATTGGTTTTCCCCAGTAGGTAGTCTGACCTTTCTCTTCTGCTACCTTTAGGTCTTTTTCTTTTGTATCTACTTTGTGTAGTCGAATTACTATGTGTCTAGGGGTTGGTTTTCTCATTTGATGTCTTGTAGGGGTTCTCTGTATCACTTGTGTTTGGATGGTCATATCTCTGTGAGATGTGGAAAGTTTTCTTGAATAACATCCTGGAAGGCTTGTTCCAAGATGTTCTCTTTTTCCCTTTCTTCTTCTGGGATACCAACAGTTGTAGGTTTAGCCTTTTTATATAATCACACATCTCTAGGAGGCTATGTTCTTTCTTTCTGAGTTTTATTTCTGTTTTTTTTATAGATCAGATTAATTCCATGTTTTGGTCTTCAAGTTCTGAGAATATTTATTTTGCTTCATTAATTCTTCCTTCTATGCTTGTCACCTTGTTATTTATTTCCTGGATTAAATTTTTTATGGCCAAAATATCTGCTACAAATTTTCAGTGTTACATCTTATCTTTCTTGAGTCTTATACACTCTTTCTATCTGTTTCCTAAACCTTGTTGCATTCTGTGGACCGTCATTAGTGACTTTTTTTTGTTTGAACTTTGAAGTTTGATTTTTCAGGCATTTTCTCTTTTTTGCACTGGGAATTACTTGTGTTCTTCCATTGAGTTTTTCTAATTTCTCTTTCTTTTCTCTTTAGTTCTATTATTCAGTGGCAGCTGAGAGGCTTTCACTTCTGATGTTTGCTCAGCCCTCTGTTCTTCCCTGGACAGGGCTCTAAATTTGTTCTATTTTGAAACAGGGCTGTGGGTGAGAAGCTTTGCTGTCTCTTGTAGTTTTGAGAGTCAAATAAGGTGAAGAATGGGGAGCTAGTATTCAGAAACGACTTGCAAATCGCAATGTTCACTGATTGTGGTATGGATTCCCTTGTACTTACTCCCCACCACCACTCTATATGATGATGCAATGGTTGTGATATGTATGTGTATCCTGTGAGCCCAAGATACTTCTTGTGGCATGTTATATAATTGTTCCTCTCAGCTGCTCATAGGTAAGCATCTTTGATGTCTCTTGCGGCTCTGTGGCCTTATTCACAACCTCCCTGGTATCTGGCCAGGGAAGGAGAAAGAGGTGGTGGGGGGTGGGTACGGCTTCACTCTTCCCTTCTCACTCTCATATGGTCAGGGGGATCCCTCCAGTGGGAAGGTGTGGGATTGTCTTTCCTCCAGGTACTGGTGGGGGAGGGTGCATCCTAGCCAGGCTTATCCTGGAGTAGAGCCCTCCTACCATGACTGATGTCCAGGCTCTGCCTGGGTTAGTCCCTCTTGGTCATGCCCTAGCCAAGTTCATCTGACATTCAGGGGATTGCTGGGGAGAAGGAAGTTGGGTTAGCCCCAGACTCACTGCTGATCTCTTCTGAGGTTTTCCTCGTCCCTTTTTTGGTCACACCTCTTGTCCTGCAACTGAATCAGGGTGGGAGTTGGGTTGCCTGAGACTCAGCACTCATCCTGTCCCTCTAGAGTTTGTGCTTTCAGTATATTCCCTCTGACTCATGATCAACACCTGAGTAGTTAATCTGCTGGTCACAGAGATAGGATCTGTCATTCTGTGGTGAGCAAGTTGAAGCTCTTCCCTGAGTAGTTTTCAAGGTGGTGGCAGGATGCCTCTTTTATCTTCTCCAGTGGGACTTTGCCTCAGGTCTCCCTCTCTGTGCTCCCTTTGCGCTCTTGCTGCCAGAGTCTGCTTTGTTCAGTCTTACTGGGTTAAGAAACATTCATATTTTCAAAGAACAAATACTTGGTTTTATTAATGTTCTTAGTTGTGTGTATGGTTTTTATTTATTTGAATTATTTTTTGATTCTATATTATGCATTTGTTTTATTTACTTTGGGTTTAATTTGTTTGTATTTCCCTTCTTTCCCAAAATAGAACTTAGAGCCTTGATTTAATTTTTTTTCTTCCTAATATCACATTTAAGGCTGCAATTTCCCCTAAGCACTGTTTCAGCTATATTCTACAAATTGTTTTAAATATTATCCAGTTTGAAATATTTTTACTTTACTTGTGATTTTTGTTTTTTATTTGCCCACAGGTTACTTATATGTGTGTTTTAAATATCCTATTTTTTGTTTTAAAAATATTCCATTGGTATTTATTTCTAATTAAGTTCAAATGATATTTAACTCACATTTTGTGAGATTTCAATCTTTTGAAATTCACTGAGATCTCTGTATATTCAGTGTAGAGCCTATTTGCTTTTAAATAAGTGTTTCTTACAGTTGTTGGGTATAGACATTGTTTTAATGTGAGAGAAAAATGTAGATGGGAGAAAATGGTTAAGCAGTAGGTCATCAATCTATTCTTTTTTACTACTGGGGGGATCCCCCTTGAAAAAAAGTCAGGTGTCTTGATGACAATACCTTCTAGCTGGAAAATTAATGGTATTTAAAGTGGAATAAATTCTTTCTTTTTTTTTTTTTTTGAGTCGGAGTCTCACTCTGTCACCCAGACTGGAGTGCAGTGGCTGCTCCTGGCCACCACAGCCTCGACCTGCTAAGCTCCGGCGATCCTTCTGCCTCAGTCTTCCAAGTAGTTGGAACTACAGGCATGAGCTACCACACCCGGCTGATTTTTTTATTTATTGTAGAGATGAGGTCTCACCAAGTTGCCCAGGCGGATCTCGAACCCGGGCTCAGGCAATCCATTCACCTCAGCCTCCCAAGGTGCGGGATTACAGGCTGAGCCACTGAGCCCAGCTGGAATAAATTCTTTCTTTCTTTCTTTCTTTCTTTCTTTCTTTCTTTCTTTCTTTCTTTCTTTCTTTCTTTCTCTCTCTCTCTCTCTCTCTCTCTCTCTTTCTTTCTTTCTTTCTTTCTTTCTTTCTTTCTCTCTTTACAACCTATCAAATTGCCTGCTATAAATAAAAAGTCTGATGAAGACTAGGTGCTTCTTTATAGCCTTCAGCTGCATAGTAACGTGTGTACGCTGCCTGCCTTTTCTAATTCATCAACTGTTACAGATGAATTTTTTCATTGGTGTTTGGGAGCATCTGCCCCAAGTAAGTAAGTGTCCTTGTACTTCCTTCTCAGCAGACTCCTGTATTCTGAGATTTGGGGTCAACAAGTTCCTCTGTGACCTCAGCTATTTCATAGGTTCAAGAGAAGTCAGAAGGTTTTAGTTTGTATGTCTTATTTCCTGGATTAAGCGTGGGAATGAAGAAATTTAGTGAGAAGAGGGTCTCGCTAGATTTTTACAACCCTGATTGGAAACCAAGAGTCTTACTGATTTTTTTAAACTGGTTTTTTAAAATCCCTTATTGAGTGAGACATGTTAACATGTTTAGCTTTCATTGCAGATGTATCTATTTCTTCTAATTTAAAAAGTTTGTTTTGCTTTTTGTAGTTTTAGAATCAGTTATTTGATGCATAAATATGTAAGTTGTTGTATCTTCCTGTTTTGAATTAACCCTTTATTATGAAATGTCCATGTCACTTTTTACAAAACAATTGAACTTTGTTTTATATTAATACAGCTGCTCCAGCTTTCTTATGCTTACTGTTTTCACAGCATGTCTTCTATACTTTTATTTTCATCATATCTTTAATTTTATATTTTAAGTGTATCTTTCATAGCCACCCTATGGTTAAGCTATGCTTTTAATCTTTTTATATCAGTAGTTTTTAATCACTTTTTAGGGTTAATTTTTGTTTAATGTTATCATTAAACAAAAATTAATGATTAATGGTAGATTTATGTTTACCATTTTAATCTTAGTTTTCTGAGAGATATTTTTTCTTTTTCCATCTTTTCTGCCTTTTTTGGATCATTTAAATATATTTTTTAGTTTTCCATTTTAATTATTCTGCTGCATTTTTGGTATTATTTTTAGTTCTTTACTATATAGATTATAATATGTAGCTATGTATTTAACATGGTGTACTTAGAGTTAATATTTTATTGCTTCATGTAAATTCTAAGAAATGTCCAATGCTATGGTTATATTTATCTCCATAGGGTGTTATAACTAGCCATATTTTAAAAAATAATTAAGGTAGAAAAATAAAATGTTATGTATGTCCACATATTTGCGTGTTTATTATCCTTTTCATCTATTAGTATATCTGCTTAGCCTCAAGAAGTTCTTACTTTCAGCATTTTTGTCTGCAAGTAACAAATTCTTTCAGTTTTTTTTCATTTCTGAAATATCATTATTTTATTTTTATTTTTTGAAGAATATCTTTCCAGGATGTAGAATTTTGGGTGGTAATTTATTTTTTCTTTTAGCACTCAAAGGATATTGGTCATCTTCTGGATTTCTCTTTTACTTTCTTCTTTTGATTTTAAAGATGTGGGGTACAATTCAGGGTTAGGTATACAAATGTTCATTATACAGGTACCCTCATTAATGAGGAGATTCCTCTTTTACTGAAGGTAAGTCACTGTTATTCCTATCATGATTCCCCTGTGTATAACATACCATTTTTTTCTGGCTGCTTGCAGTTTGACTAAGATACGACTGAGTATGGTGTTCTTTGTATTCATTTGATTGTATTTTGTTGGTTTTCAAACTATAAGTTTAAGTTTTCAGCAAATTTGAGATATTTTCCACCTTATTTCTTCCATTTTTTCTCTTTTATTCTCTCTCTCTGCTTTTTCCATGTCTCTGATTTTCTTGTTAGACAGCTTATATTGTTCCACATGTTATTGAGTCCCTATTATTTATCTCTGTTCTTCAGATTAGACAGTTTTTGCTGATTCTATGTCTTCAGTCTCCAATCTTCTTCTAAGTTCATTTGTTGATTTTTAAAAAATTCAGATATTGTACCATTGACTTCTATAATCTGCATTTTATTGTTTTTATTACTCTGTTGAAATTTCCTACCTTTTTACCCTATGGTTTCTATTGAGTTCCTGAACATATTTACAAGAAAACATTAATCTGCCTATATTCTAATATCTCTGTATATTTCATTTGGTTCTGAAGACTGACATCTTATTTGACTGTGGATTCCAATTTTTTTTGTTTTACTTGTCTACGAGTGAATAAAACATTCTAGTTCTGCTATTTATTCTGAATAATTTTATAATAATTCTATTGGGAGTAAATCTGACTTGATTCAAACCTCAAACTCTCAATGCTATCTCCCTTACAGTTGGCAGTAGCTGAAATCTGCCTTCAAAACTTTTTTTTTTTGAGTCGGAGTCTCACTCTGTTCCTGAGGGTGGAGTGCAGTGGCACACTCATGGCCACCGCAGCCTTGACCTGCTGTGCTCAGGAGATCCTTCCACCTGGAACCACAGATGTGTGCCACAGTGTCTCACTATTTTTAAAAAGATTATTATTTATTGTAGTGTCAGGGTGTCACCAAGTTGCCCAGGCTGGTCTTGAACCCCCGGGTTAAGGCAATCATCTCTTCCATGTTTCCCAAAGAGCAGAGATTACAGGTGTGAGCCACTGCGCTCAGCCTGACTTTTTAATCGTAGAAAAAAGTCACTTTTAAACTGTTACTTTCTGCTAGTTACCTAGGAGTCTTAACTATTTATAGAGCAGAGGTCAGACTGAGGTTTGGAAAGATTTTTAACACAGATTTTTTGAACTTCCTCATATTGTGGTTGTTTCCTTCCCAGAGGTTTCTTTAATATATTCTGGTTACTCTAACATTCCTGAATTCAAGCCTATAAGACTGAGATTTCTGCATAAGGTCCAGACATCCTATACTGTTTGGACTGAGGACCTTTCTTAGGTGAAAAGTTGCATACATGCTCATCTACAAAGTAATTTTCCTCTTTCCAGGGTTGATGGTCTTCCAGTTTATTTCTGTTTCTGGCCACTTGTTTTCTCTATTTTGCACAGAGTTTATCATTTTATCCATCGGCATGTTAGTCCACTACAAGCTACTTCGTCATACCAGAAGCAGAACTCTACTAACTTTAAAAAAATAATATATTTTAAAAATTTTCAAATTCTAAAGATAGAGCTTTCCTGTAGAAAAATTAAACAATTTAGGAAAAAGCAAAGGAAATAAATGTGGAGCAGAACCATTTTAGAAAGACCTCGAGTCCGGTTCTGCTTCCTGGATTTGAACTCAGAAATAAACTTCTACCCGTTAAAAAAAAAAAAAGAAAGAAAAGAAAAGAAATGTCATTTGTGATCCTATGATGCAGAAATAACCGTCACTAACATTTTGAAATACAGTATACATTACTACAGTTTTCCTCTGCCATTTTCTCACAACTATACACTCAGACATACCAATTGGCATATGTCTACTGCTCTGTAGTTTGCTTTTCTCATTCGTCATATCCTAAACGTTTCCACTTAAATACACATATTTTGGCATGACAGTTTCGAAAATTAAATAGTATGTTCTCACACGGATGTACATCATTTATCTTATCATTATGGTTAATTACTTAGTCTGATGCCAATTTCATTCCGTTAACCAGGGATGCGAAACACACCTTATACATGAATCTTTTGCCGTATGTCAGATTATTTCATTAGGATTGATTTCCAGAAATAAGGGGATTGAGTCAAAAGTGATAATATTTAAAGATTCTCGCTAGTTCTTGACTATTTTTGAGAAGGTTATTTTTTGAAACCAATTTACCTTTAAGTTGGTGGCGTATGAGAGTTTTGCTTCACCAAAACATCTATACTTGCATGTGTTACCATAAAATATTTTTGGTTTCACCTGGGAAAAGGCATAGCTCTCTATAGGTTTAACTTGGATTATTAGTGAGGTTAAATATTAAATACGTTTTTTGGCCACCTGTAATTATTTTCCAAAGTATTTATGACGTTCACCAGTTTTTTCCTATTTGAGTGCTGTCCTTATTGACTTATAAGAGCTCTTTATATTTTATTTACTAGGATCTACTACATGCCAGACATTGGATAACAGAAACTGTGGTAAACAAAGTCACAGGTAGTTCCTGCCTTCTGAATCATATACACTAGGGATTATACTAACTTTTGCCAATATTCATTAACTTTTGTTTAAAATATCTTTATCAAAATCATTCACAAATATGGTAACAGATTAAGTAATGTAGAAGTATTAATTCTACTTTCCTCAGTATTCCCAGATTCCTTACTGAGGGGCATACTCTTTTGATGTTTATTCCCATGATTCAAAAAAACATTCTTATTCTTCTTTTTTGTTTGTTTATTTATTTATTTAATTGGCTACTTGCGCGTTTTGCAGTCTTTTTTTATTTTTATAGATTTAAGGGGTACACATCCAGATTTGTTACATGGATATATTGCATAATGGTGGGGGTGGAGCATCTACTATATACATTACTTGAATTGTAAACATTGTACCCAATAGATAATTTGTCAAACTTCACTCCCCTCTCACCATCCCACCTTTTGGTGTTTTTTTCCTATTATTTCCCTTGATATGTCCATGTGTACCCACTGGTTGGTTCCCACTTATATGTGAGAACATGTGGTGTTTGATTTTTTGTTTCTGAATTATTTCAGAAATCATAAGGTAATGGCCTCTAGCTACATCCATGTTGCCACAGAATACATGATTTCATTTTTTGTGTGAATGTATCACATTTTCTTCATCCAATCATCCATTGACTACAGATTGATTCCATGGCTTTGCTATTGTGAGTAGTGCTGCAGTTAACACACAAGTGCTGATATCTTTTTGATTTAATGATTTATTTTCCTTTGAGTAGATATTCAGTAGTGGAATTGCAATGTCAAATGGTGGTACTATTTTTAGTTATTTGAGAAATGTTTTCTTTATTTAGAAACACTAGGCAATATCTAAGAGGCTCTAAAATGAAAGGTAAAGATGTAACTCAATTATACTTGCTTTTTTCCTTCCATCTCAAAGTTTCAGATTTATGCTTTTCTTTTCTTTAGTTTTTCTTTTTTTTAAATTACAAAGATGTGGTACATATACACAATGGAATATTATGCAACCATAAAGAAGGACAAACATATGAACTTTTTTAGTTTTTCTATTAAAGTTGTAGCTTAAAATAAGATGCTTAAATCTGTATTTTTTTGTTACTTGAAAAATTAATAGTATTTTCTTATTTTGCTTATGAGGATATTATTCTTTCTTGCTCATTCTTATATCATATCACCATAAAATAAAATATATATTCTCTGCACGCAAATGTTTAAAATTATGTCACGTTTAATTTGCTTCTTTTAAAAATGTTTAGTATATATCCTGGATAACTTTCTGATTCTAAGTTACAATGGTATAGTATTCTATCTATTGGTATTTTATAACAAAAGGTTCTGTATATAAACATTTACATTGTTTTAAATCTTCTGCTATTATAAGGTTTAAATATATAAAATTACTGGTTTTGGATTAAAAATGGTAATTTTGCACAGATCAATCTAGTACAAAAACTGCTGGGGCTTTTGTTTGTTTTTTTGAGACAGGGTCTCACTCTGTTGCCCAGGCTGGATTGCAGTAATGTGATCCCGGATTGCTACATCCTTGACCTCCTGAGCTCAGGTGATTCTCCTACCTTAACTACCCAAATAGCTGGACTACATGCCTGGCTAATTTTTATAGTTTTTGTAGAGACTAGAGGCGAGGTCTCTCTTTGTTGTCCAGGGTGACTTGAATTCCTGGGCTTATGCAGTTCTTCTGCCTTAGCCTTCCAAATTGCTGGCATCACAGGTGCAATCTAATGTACCCAGTCAAAATTTCTGTTTTTATAATAGATTTCCTAATTTGTAATATTGATAAACATTGCCAAAATTTTCTGCATAAGGCTTGTGCAATTTTGAATTGCTATAAGTGGCCTGTGAGGGTATCTGTTTTCTCCTAGAATTGCTAACTTTTTTTGGTTCAATTGTGGTGTTTTGCCAATTTGAAAGGTGAAAAATGGCCTCTAGTGTTAGTTATAATTTACATTTTTATTATCATGGATATGGTTGAATTTTTAAAATATGTTTCCAGGTCATTTTGATTTCTTTTTTGGAGATAAACTGTACTCAAGTTCTTTACTTATTTCTATCATACGTCTGGATTTTTTTCCTTGTCAACTCTAATAAGTTAATAAATAATTTAAAAAGTCTAATTTTAACTCTTAATAGAATTAGCAAATAAATTTTCCAGCTTGTCGATTGTCTTTTGATGTTTTACATTTATTTTTTACTTTACTTTTTTTTTTTTTGCCACAGATCTTTTGATTTTGACATATCTAAAATGTACCATCTTTTCCTCCCCAGCTCTACATTTTAAATTACAGGAAGGACTTCCTTCTTCAAGATATTATAGTCAAGATTTTAGATTTTTTTCTAATACTTTTATAGTGGTTACATTTAAATTTAAACTTTAGGAACTTGTTTACTGTGGTGTGAAGCAGAGTTTAGTGTATCTTAATAAATGGCAGTACCAATGGATCTCATATCTCTTTTTTTAGAGATTTTTCTGAATCTTCTTGCTTTTGAAGTGCTCCATATAAATGTTAATTGAATTATTTAGTTGCAGGGGAATAGAAAAATCCCTTTTAATATTTTCATATGTTCACATTAAACTTCAATTGATTTAAAATATTGAGTTTTAAATAATGTTACTTCTGGTTGTTTAATTTCACTTGTTCATATATCATAAGGATTTAACTATTTTTAAAAAATACAGATAAATCTTTTTTGTTAAGTATTTTTATTAGAATTTTTTTTGGGCTGTTGAAATGAGATCTCTTTAATTATATCTCCTTTTCTATTATATTTTCTTATTAAGTTTTTAAAATTAATTTTATCTGTCTTATTACTTTTACTCACAATGTGGGGTTTTCTCTTTCTTCTACTCTCTTAATACATAACCAACCATATCATCTACAAAGAATGATTTTGCTTCTTGAGTAAAGTTCATTTTTTTGTGAAAAGCATTGACAAATATTTCCAGTAGTGTGTTCAATAATTGTGGTGAAAGAGTGATATGTATATTTATCATGTTAAGAAAGCATCTACTGAATTTTATTTAAGGCCTTTCTTGCATCTATATCTATTTTTCTCTTCAGATTTATTAATATGCTGAATTATATTAATAAATGTCCTGATGCTAAACCCATTAATATATTTTTAGTCAGATGTTATCATTCAAGTTGTTGAGTTTGGCTTCCTTCCTGATATATTTAGGACTTTTAAACATAATATTCAAAAGTAAGGTTAATCTATAGCTATCTTTTAAATGAAATATTTCCTGGATTTTTGTATCAATATTATATTCCTTTTGTAAAACAATTCTGATGTTGTACTTCTTTCTCTGAGTCCTGAACCCAGTTAAATAGCATTGAAATTATTTACTCTCTATTTGCCTATTAAAATTAACCAATGAGACTCCTGACCTGGTATTTTGTTAGGGTTAGTTCTTTCTCAATGCATTCTGTGCCATGGAAGTTGTGCTTTTCTGGAATAAGTTATATTGAATGATGTTTTCCTAGAAAATAACTAGTTTCATGTAGGCCTTTACATTTAGTTGTATAGAGTTGTCTGAAACACTCTTGTAATTTTAAAGGTTTCTGTTCTTAAGATTATTCATCCTTGTCCTTTCTTACTTTGCTCTTTTTCTCTCTCAAATATGTTAACTAGTAACAAATCTATTTTATTATTTTCAAAGTCATAGATCATTCATTCATTTATTCTATTTTTGCTACATCATCAATGTATACATTTATCTTAATATCTTCATTTGTCTTTTGTTTTTTTTAGTATGGTTGTATTATTTTTTTCTGACTCTTTGAGCCAGATGCTGACGTTATTTATTTTCATTCTTAAAAAAAAAAAAATTCAGGGAAAGATGGCGGCTGAGCCAGTAGGACTATGCAAGATCTTATGTGAGTGAGTGAGTGTATGGAAAATTTTTTGGTGAGCCAGTGTGTGTGTGAGTGGCTGATTGAGTGAGGGCTAGGAAACTAGTGGCCAGGGTAGCGGCTGGTGCCACAGCTGCTGGGCTTGAACCCTAGCAATTCCCGGGATGTGAAGCTGAGTGCCATTTTCTTCTTCTTCTTCTTCTTCTTCTTTTTTTAAATCAACAAAACCCTTCCTGGGAAGAAAATGCTGGGAGAGACTGTCTAAGTAGGGGCTTGAGAACAAGTGGCCAGACCCCTGGTGCAATAGCTGGTGATACAGCTTCTCTGCTTGTTCCCTGGCACTTCCCAGGTCACAGAAGTCTAGCATCTTTTTTTTTAATTAAACAGACACAATTTTTCATTTTGAAAATTTATTTTATTTTATTATTATTTTTATTTATTTATTATTTTTTTTGAGTTGGAGTCTCACTCTGTCGCCCAGACTGGAGTGCAGTGGCCGTTCCCGGCCACCCCAGCCTCGACCTGCTGGGCTCCGGCGATCCTTCTGCCTCAGCCTTCCGAGTAGCCGGAATTACAGGCATGCGCTACCATGCCTGGCTGATTTTTTGATTTATTGTAGAGATAAGGTCTCACTGCCCAGGCGGGTCTTGAACCCGTGGGCTCAAGCAATCCACTCACCTCAGCCTCCCAAAGGCGCGGGATTATAGGCTGAGTCACTGAGCCCAGCTTTTTAAAATTTTGTTTTATTATTTTTATTTTTATTTTTTTAAGACACAACTTTTCCTGTGAAAAGTAGTGGGGAGAGATTGTGGTCCCAGGCTCTTTCTCACCATTAGCAGGAGAGACTGTAGTATCCAGGCTCTGCCTCACCACTTCAGCGCCTGGCAGGGCACTGGCAGTAGGGGCTGTGGAGGGAGTCCAGAGGCAAAGTCTCACAGAAGAGCACAAGAGAGGC
Organism: Carlito syrichta; assembly: GCF_000164805.1. Lineage (NCBI taxonomy): Eukaryota > Metazoa > Chordata > Mammalia > Primates > Tarsiidae > Carlito > Carlito syrichta. The sequence continues at coordinate 73,700 of NW_007251123.1, read as the reverse complement.
ACACCACCACCATCTTGAAGGCAGCGGGGCAGGAAAGTGCTCTGACTTGCTCACCATGGAGCAACAGACCCATCTCTGAGACTGGCAGATCAACTACTTAGGGATTGATCGTGATCCAGAGGGAATATCCTAAAAGCACAAACTTCAGAGGGACCTGACAAATGCTGAGTTCCAGGTGACCCCCCACCCCGATCCAGCTGCAGGACAAAGGGTGTGGCCAGAAAAGGATGAGGAGGGACTCCAAAGAGATCCGTGGTAAGTCTGGGGCTGACCCAAACCTCTTTCTCCCCAGCAATCCTCTGAATGCCAGACCTGCATAGCTGGGCCACAACTGAGAGGGACAAACCCAGGTGGAGCCTGGATGTCAGTTGCAATAGGAGAACTCCATTCCAGGAGAGGCTTGGCTGGGGCACCCACTTTGAGTATATACCTGGGGAAGAGATAACCCTGCACCTCCCCACTGAAGGAGATCTCCCTGACCATATGAGAGTGGGAAGGGAGGACTGCAGCCTGACCCACCTCCACTGCCCTTCCTCCTTCCCTGCTTTGACACTGAGGAGAGAGTGAAAAAGGTGGCTCTGCAGGAGAGATCTGATTAGAGGAATAATTACAGAGCCTGCTGCAAGAGGGCAGGTTTTTTAAATTTTATTTTAATTTTTTCAAAAAATTTAAAAAGTCTTTGACTGTTTGGTAGTTCATTTACTTTTTGAATATTTTTCCTTTGTGCTTGAAAGTGTATGTGAGGGTTTGCTATGCATCCTCCCAACATTTTTTTCTTTTTCTGTTTTTTCTTCTTTTATTTGGCGCTTACTGTTTGTGTGTGAATATGAGTGATTGAGTGTTCATCTTTCAATTTTGCTGTTGCTGGTTTGCTTTTGCCCTTTTATTATTCTGGGTTATTTATTTTTATTTTTTATAGTATAAGGTTTGTAACAAGATGAGTGTGAGGGTTTGATATAAATTTTTTTTTTGTTTTCTGGTCTATTTTTCTTCTCTGTTCACTTTGTGCCAAGCATGTGTCTGTGTTTAGTTTTCCTCATTTTTTTGGTTGTTGTTGTTTGTTCTGCTACACTTTGTTGTTATTCCAGTTTGTTTTGGGGTGTGTGTGTATGTGTGTGTGTGTTCAATTGTTTTTTGCATTGGTTTCTGCTTTGCATCATCATATAGAGTGGTAGTGGGGAGTGAGTCTCAGGGAACACATACCACAATAAGTGAACATTGTAAATTGCAAGTAGTTTCTGAATCCTAGAGCCCCATCCCCTACTTCATTTGAATTTCAAAAAATACAAGAGACAGCAAACCTTGCCATTCATCGTTCTATTTCAAAATATAACAAATCCAGAGCCCTGATCAGGTGAGAATAGAGGACTGAGCAAATATCAGAAGGAAAAGTCTCTCCTACTGACACTGAATAACAGAACTAAAGAGAAAAACAAGAGATATGTCACAAATGAGGAAAAACCAAAGAAAGACCAAAGGCAATTTCAAGTGTACCAAAGACAAAACTCCTGAAAAATAAGACATTGGTGCCCAAAAAATGGAAGTCACCAATGACTGACCTCAGAATATGACAGGGATTAGAGAATGGATGGAAAGATTGAATAAGACTCAAGAAAGACATGAAGACACACTGAAGGAACTTGTAGCAGAGATTATGGCAATAAAAAATTTCATGCAGGAAATAAATAACAAGATGATGAGCATGGAAAGCAGAATTAATCAAGGCTGAATAAAGAATCTTAGAACTTGAAGACCAGAATAAAGAATTAACCCAATCTATAAAAAACATAGAACGAAAACTCAGAAAGAAAGAGCAAAGCCTACAAGAGATGTGTGATAATATCAAGAGGTCAAACCTATGTCTGATTGGTATCCCAGAAGAAGAAAGAAAAATGGAGAAAAACTTGGAGCAAGTATTCCAGGAGATAATCCAAGAAAACTTACCCCATTTCACCAGAGATGTGACCAGGCAAGCACAAGAGATACAGAGAACTCCCACAAGACATCAAATGAGAAGACCAACCCCCTAAACACATAGTAATCTGCATATACAAAGTAGGCATAAAGAAAAAATCCTAAAGGCAGCAAGAGAGAAAGGTCAGACTACCTACTGAAGAAAACCAATCACAATAGCATCAGACCTATTGGCAGAAACACTATAAGCAAGCAGGGACTGGAGCCTTATATTCAAAGTCCTTAAAGATAAACAATTTCAACCAAGAATTTCCTATTCAGTTAAGCTCTGCTTCATCAGCGAAGGACAATTAAAATCCTTCCCAGATATCCAATCCCTAAGAGATTATGAAGCTTCCAGACCAGCTCTATAGAAGTCACTTAAAAAGGTATTAAGCACAGAAGAAAGAAAAAAAAGAATGACCACAAACTTCCAAAGAGAACAGCAGAGCACAGAATCAACAGAGAATACAGCGCAACAAGAAACTTGAAAACACACACATGCACCAACCCCAAAGTCAAAAGAAAACAGGCAAAGAAAAAACTTTATAAGAACCCAATGACAGGATAAACAATCACATTTCAATAATCAACTTGAATGTGAATGAACTAAATGTACCACTAAAAAGACACAGAATGACAAACTGGTTAAGAAACCATGACCCATTTGTTTTCTGTATCCAGGAGATTCATCTCACTATAAAGGATACACTCAGACTCAAAGTGAAAGGATGGAAAATGAGTTTCCAGGCCAATGGATCACAAAAGAAGGCAGGAGTTGCAAACTTAATATCAGACAAAACAACTTTTAAGCTATCAACAATTTAAAAAGTTGCAAAAGGACACTACATAATGATAAAAGGTTCAATCCATCAACAAGAAATATATACACCCAACAGAGGAGCACCAGAATTCATAAAGCAGTTACTAAGTAAACTAAAAAAAGATATTGACTCTAACACTATTATAGCAGGGGGTTTGAATATCCCACTAACAACCCTAGATAGATCAATGAGGCAAAAAAATCAACAAGGAGATCCAGAATCTAAACTTGACACTAGACCAAATGGATTTAATAGATACCTACATATTATTCCACCCAACAACCACAGAATATACATTCTACTCATCCTACATGCAATGTAATCCAAGATCAATCACATCCTTGCCCATAAATCAAGCATAAAAAAATCCCATAATGTTGAAACCTTGCCATACACATTCTCAGACCACAGTGTAATAAAAATAAATAACAACACAAACAAAATTATCTCAAAGCCCACAAAGACATGGACACTAAGCAACATGATGCTGAACAACAATTGGGTCAGCACTGAAATCAAAGCAAAAATTAAAAGATTCCTGGAAACAAATGAAAATAAAGAAACATCTTACCAAAACCTCTAGGATGCCATGAAATCAGTTCCAAGAGGGGAATTTATATCTCTATGAGCACACATCAAGATAATGGAAAAATCAGAAGTTGAGAGCCTAACAAATCACCTAAGGGAGCTGGAAAGAGAAGACCACCAAAACCCCAACTTTAGCAGAAGAATCCAAGTTACCAAAATACAATTCCAAATATGGAACATAGTAGACAAAAATATAATAGAAAACATCAAAAAACCCAAAAAACTGGTTCTTTGAAAGAATCAACAAGGTTGATGGACCCCTAGCCAGAATGACCAAGAAAAAGAGAAAAAGCGCAAATAAACACAATCAGAAATACAAAAGATCAAATACAAAAAAATACAAAAGATTATCAGAAATTAGTATGTACACCTATATGGAAATAAACTTGATAGCATAAATTAAATGGAGGACTTTCTCACATCACGCAACCTCCCCAGGTGGACACAAGAAGACACTGACACACTAATTAGACCAATAACAACCCAGGAAATTGACTCTGTCATACAAAAACTACCTACAAAAAAAGCCCTGGACCAAATGGTTTTCCAGCAGAATTATAGAAAATGTACAAGGAAGAGCTGATACCAATCCTATTGAAAGTATTACAGGCAATGGAGAAAGACGGAATTCTCCCCAAATCATTTTACAAAGCTAACATCACACTGATATCCAAATCGGGTAAAGATCCAACAAAAAAAGAGACGTACAGGCCAATATCCCTCATGAACTATGATGCAAAAATCCTCAACAAGACTCTAGCAAATCAGATACAAAAACACGTCTAAAAAATCATCCACCATGACCAAGTAGGCTTCATCTCCAGGATGTAGGGCTGGTTCAACATTCACAAGACCTTAAATGTAATTAAATACATCAACAGATGTAAAAACAAGAACCACATGATTATCGCATTAGGTGCAGGAAAGGTTTTTGATAAAATGCAGCATCCCTTCTTATTAAAAACCCTCAAACACCTATGTATAGAAGGAACATAACTCAAAATAGTAAGTGTCATCCATAATAAACCCACAGCTAACATATTACTAAATAGTTAGAAAATGGAAGCATTTCCCCTGAAAATTGGAACAAGACAAGGCTGCCCACTGTCACCCCTCTTGTTCAACATTGTCTTGGAATCCTACCTAGGGCAGTTAGACAAGAGAAGGAAATCAGGGTTATCCAAATAGGAAAAGAGAAAGTCAAGTTATCCCTCTTTGCTGATGATATGATCCTATACTTTGAAAATCCAAGAGAATCTGTCAAAAACCTGCTTGCACTGATAAAGGACTTTGGCAAAGTCTCAGGGTAAAAAATAAATATGCAAAAGATAGTTGCATTCTAATACACCAACAACAAGCAGGCAGAGACCCAACTTAAAAACAGAATCCCATTCACAATATCCACACAAAAAATGAAATACCTCAGCATCTTCCTAACCAGAGAAGTGAAGGACCTTTACAATGAGAACTACAAAGCATTGCTCAAGGAAATCTAAGAAGACACTAACAAATGGGAAAATATTCCATGCTCATGGGTAGGAAGAATCAACATTGTTAAAATGTCCATCCTACCAAAGGCAATCTTCAGGTTCAACACAATACCATTTAGTTATCGACATCATTCTTCTCAGGCTGGAAAATGACAGTACAGAAATTTATATGGAAACATAAACGACCATGAATAGTCAAAATAGCCAAAATAATCCTTAGCAAAAGAAACAAAGCAGGAGGTATCACACTTCCAGACTTCAAATTTACTATAAGGCTACAGTAATCAAAACAGCCTGGCAATGGTACAAGAACAGGCACGTAGACCAATGGACGGTATAGAGATTCCGGAAGAAAAGCCTCAGTTTTTCAACCAACTTATACTGGACAAAGCCTCCAACAATAACCACTGGGGAGAGGAGAACCTATTCAGTAAATGGTGCTGGGTAAACTGGATGAACACATGCAAAAGATTGAAACAGGACCCCTACCTATCATCACACACAAAAATTAACTCTAAATGGATCAAAGTCCTAAATATAAAACCTCAAACTATAAGAATCTTAGAAAACACAGGAGACATCATTATGAAATTGGAACTAGCAGCCAATTCCTATTCAGAACCCTAAATGGCCAGTATCTTAAGAAATAAGATAGACAAGTGGGACCTCATCAAGCTAACAAATTTCTGCAAAGCCAAAGAATCCACCAAGAGAGCAGGGAGACAGCCCACAGATTGGGAAAAAATATTTACCAATTGTATATCTGATAAAGGCCTAACATCTTGGATCTACAAGGAACTCAAACACACAAAAAGAAAAAAAAAACCAAACAGCCTCATTAAAAAGTGTGCAAAACACATGAATAGACACTTCTCAAAAGAAGATATATGGGCAGCCAATAGACACATGAACAAGTGCTCAGCCTCACTCATCATTAGAGAAATGCAAATGAAAACCACATTGTGATACCACCTAACTCCAGTAAGAATGGCCATAATTAATAAAGTAAACAACAACCGATGCTGGCGAGGATGTAGAGAAAAAAGAACGCTTCTACACTGCTGGTGGGAATGGAAACTAGTGGAACCTCTTTGAAAGACAGTGTGACAGTATCTGAAAGAATTAGAAATTGACTTTCCATATGACCCAGCAATTCTTCTACTGGTAATATACCCAGAGGAACTCAAATCCTTCTACTAAAAAGATACCTGGACATGTATGTTTGCTGCAGCTCTATTCACAATAGCAAAAACATGGAACCAACCATGTTGCCCATCAAAACTGGACTGGATAAAAAAATGTGGTGCCTATACACAATGGAATATTATGCAGCCATAAAGAAGGACAAATATTGGACTTTGCAGCAACTTGCATGGATTTAGAGTTGATCATACACATTGTCACAGAAACAAAGAACAGAGTACCATATGTTCTCACTCATAAGCAGAACTTGAGCAATTATAATACTATAAGAAAGTGTTTGGCAGTTTTGGGAAACTGTCAGGGGAAGGGGAGTGGAATTGGTTATTGAGGTAAACTGCTAGGAGAGAGAGGGGCATACCTCATCAGAAAGGGTAACTGCATAATCAACGTTTCTATACCTAACCCTGAATTGTACCCCACATCTTTATAACTAAGAAAATTATTTAACAAATTTCTTTTGGAATTGCTAAAATTATGTTTCATAGGTTCTGATATATACTGTTTTCACTGTAATAGTTTCTGTAACTTCAGTATGCATTTTCCCTTTGACTCAAGAGTTTTTAAGATATTTGCTTCATTAAAAAATATTTGTTAGTTTTTATTTGTTTATGGTTTTCTTTATGGATCAATATATTTTCATTTTTCTTGTTTTCTGCAAACACTTAGAAAGAAAGTTTTTTTCTAAAATTTTATAGCACAAGCTTGGTATATAAAAAGATCATCTGGTTGATTATACTATATGTTGTTTAAATCTTCAATATTTTTAGATTGTTTTGTCTACTTAATCTGTCATGGTTAGAGAAATAAAGTGTTCTTTTAGCACATTAGCAATTGGCAAAAATTTCACTTTCCTAATACTGAGAGCTGGTGAAAAAAAAATCTGAAGCTGATTGCCGCAAACTTCTGTTGTTAAGTGCAAGTGAAATGGTCTTTTCTAAATAGATGCCTTTTTCACAATACAGCTGAAAGTTGCAGACATATCCAGTATTTGCCTCAGACACCACTCTGACTAGCATGCTGTACTTTGTATTTTTATCTGGATTGTAAACCAACTATATATTATATTTATATTATATGTATTATATATATTTTCATATTGTATGTATTATAGATTTCTTCATTTACATTTCATCATTACATCACTATCTGTCTCACTGCCACTAATAAATTCACTGGATTCACCTTCAACTTTGGAAATCTCATCAGCATATATTTCTTTATTTCCCATAATTATGGTAAATTATTTTTAATGTTCAAGTATGAAAGCCCTGAAATATCAAAGTACAAGTATGTAACACTAATTGCAACAAAATAATTACAAACTTGCAATTTTCACCACTACGTAAATCAGTAACAACATCGCACAGTTGATACCAGATAATTATCTCAATTAACTTTCTCTCTCTTTGTCTCACTTCATTTTCAAGCAAAATATAATAACACTTATATAGGACAATATTGCAGCCTTCAGAAACAGAATTTGCAAAGATGCAAATTCATGTTAGCACCAACCAGGAGCAGAATTGGAAATAACATAAATTCATGTCAGCGATTGCGAATGAGTTAAAAACGCATTTCTAATTCTCACAGTATCAGTTGCATTGCAATTTCTCTGTTATGAAATTTACTGCTGTTATGTGGTATTTGATAATACAAACTGTTATGGTTTTATTATTATTTGCCTTCCTTAGTATTCTGAAGTGCCTTTCTTTGTCTGTTAATGCTTTTGAACCCTGAATTCTACTTTGTGTGATAAATTTGCAATCTCTACTTTCTTTGTTTGCATGTACTGGTCTACTTTTGAGGGTGTGCTCACTTTGTGTCTCTGTATCATAGACATATTTTGGTAATTCTTGCAATATTTCAAGCTTTTTTCATTATTATTATATCTGTTATAGTAATTTGTGATCAGGAATCTTTGTAGTTACTTTTGTAATTGTTTGAGGTGCCATGCACTGTGCTCAAATAGGACAACAAACTTAATTGATAAATGTTCTCTGTGTTCTGACTACTGCACCAACCAGCCATTCCCCTATCTCTCTCTCCTCAAGCTTCCCTATTTCCTGGCACACATCAGTATTGAAATTAGGCCAAGTAATAACCCTACAATGGCCTCTTGGTGTGCAAATTAAAAGTCACACATCTCTTACTTTAAATCAAAAGCTAGAAATGATTAAGTTTAGTGAGGAAGGAATGTCTAAAGACAAAACAGATCAAATGCCAGTCCTCTTGCACCAAATGGTTAGCCAACTTGTTAATGCAAAATTAAAAGTTATTGGAGAAAATTAAAAGTGAGCACACAAATAATAAGAAAACAAAACAGTCTTATTGCTGATGTGTAGAAAGTTGTAGTAGTGCCGGGCTCAGTGGCTCAGCCTGTAATCCTGCGCTTTGGGAGGCTGAGGTGAGTGGATTGCCTGAGCCCGCGGGTTCGAGACCTGCCTAGGCAACTTGGTGAGACCTCATCTCTACAATAAATGAAAAAAAAAAAAAAATCAGCCGGGCATGGTAGCGCGTGCCTGTAATTCCAGCTACTCGGAAGGCTGAAGTGGAAGGATCGCTGGAGCCCAGCAGGTAGAGGCTGCGGTGACTGGGAGCGGCCACTGCACTCCAGTCTGAGTGACAGAGTGAGACTCCAATTCAAAAAAAAAAAAAGTTGTCGTAGTTTGGATGGAAGAACAAATCAACTACAACAATCTGTGAAGCCAAAATCTAATAGAGATCAAGGCCCTAACTCTCTACAGTTCTATGAAAGCTGAGACAGGGGAGGAAGCTACAGAAAAAAAGTTTGAAGCTAGTGAAGTTTGGTTCATGTGTTTTTTTTTTTTTTAAATAAGCCGTCTCCATAACATAAAGCACAATGTGAAGCAGCAAGATATCCAGAGGATCTACCTAAGATCATTGGTGAAGATGACAACACTAAACAAAATATTTTCAATGTAGACTAACCAGCCTTATAGTGGAAGAGAATGTCATCTAGGGCTATGATAGCTAGAGAGGAGATGTTCATGCCTAACTTCAAAGCTTTGAAAGACAGGCTGACTTTTTTCTTGGTGGTATTTTAAGAGGTTTATTCTGAGCCAAATATGAGTGGCTGTGGCCCAGGTCACAGTCTCAAGAGGTTCTAAGAAAGTGTGCTCAAGGTGGTTGGGCTATAGCTTGATTTTATGTTTTAGTGAGACAGAAGTTGCAAACAAAGGCATAAATCTATACATGTATACAAACATTGGTTTGTCCTAGAAAGTTGAGACATCTTGAAGTGGGAGCTTACAGGTTGTAAGTAGACATGAAGATTTTCTGCTCAGCAATTGGTTGAAAGAGTTAAGTTTGCCAAAGAGTTGAAGTGAGTAGATAGAAATGCTTGCATTAAGATAAGGGGAATTGTGGAAGCCAAGGTTCTAATATGTTGATAAAGCCTCTAAGTAGCAGGCTTAACAGATAATAGATGGTAGATGTCTCTCTTCTGACTTTAAAATGCTTCTCTTAGTTAAATCTCTTCTGGATTTGGGAAAAAACTACAAAGGGAAGGAAATTCTCTACAGATGCAAATTTCCCCTATAAGGGACAGTTTTGTAGGGACATTTCAAAATATGTCAAAGTTGAAATTTGGGATCCTAGTGCCAAAGAGTCTGTGTTGTCCATCTTATGATCTCTATTTTGTCATTAATACTAGTCAGTTGTGCCTAAACTCCAAAAGAGAGGGCATATAATGAGGTGTGCCTGATCTTCTTGGCCTTCCTTCTTGTTAGGCCTGAAATTTAGCCTTCAGATTTCGGCAAGCCCAGATGGGGTCTGTTTAGTCAGTTGGGAGGCTTAGAAGATTATTTTTGATTTATAAATTTTACATTTTTAAAGTCAAGTCTTTAATTTATTCATATGAATTTTGTCATCAACAAAAAGATATAATTTTACTTCTTCATGTTCAATATGGATTCCTTTTATTTCCTTATATTGTTTAATTGGCCTGGCTAGGACTTGTCATAGTATGTTGAATAGAAGGGGTGATCTTGTTCCTGATGTTAGAGGAAAAACTTTCAGTCTTTAACTGTTAGGTATGATGTTATCTATGGACTTTCTATATACGGTTTTTATTATGTTGAGGTATTTTTCTTCTCCTAGTTTGTTAAGTTTTTTTTTGAATCAAGAAAGAGAGTTGAATGCTTTCAAATTCTTTTAGTATATATTCCATTTCCAAATGGTTCAAATTATGGACTTTTCTTTCAGCTTTTTGTTGTTGGAAGGACAGAAGAAAGGAAACAGCACCCAAAAAATATTTTCTTTCTTTCACTGTTTTGTTTATTGGTCACTGGTGGTATGTATATTTTTTCTTCCTCCAAAAATCTTCAAATGAATATCATCAGCTAAGAGCCTTATGCACAGCAATAGATGTTTTGTGCACTTAAGGACACCAGACTTTATTTAGGTTTAAACTAACACCTTTGCCATGTTATAAGGGTGCCAACAGGGGTTGTCCCCGATAACCCAGGAACCAGGGTTATTTTTGAGTTAGATGCAGGGAAAGCAGAAGCAACTGCAGCAATGGTACTAAAGTGTCCTGGTGAGTGTGAACCTCAGGACACCACATAATGGTAGTTTACCCATTCTCTTTTCTTTTTCAAATGACTACTCTTTCAGGATTGACCACTTAACGGATGTTCAACTTGAATGGAATGAAATCTTAACATCAGTCCCTACTCCCAGACCTGTAGATCAAGAACAGCAACCAGCATCAATCACAGCTTTATCTAAAATACACAGATAGGTCCCAGGCAAAAAATAAGAGGACTACTTTAGGGAGAGACCCAATCCCATACTTCTGCTCCTGAATGGCAAGGAACTATAAAACTGCTAACTTTTTTTTTTTCTTTTTTGAGTTGGAGTCTCACTCTGTCGCCCAGACTGGAGTGCAGTGGCCGCTCCCGGCCACCACAGCCTCGACCTGCTGGGCCCCAGTGATCCTTCTACCTCAGCCTTCCGAGTAGCCAGAATTACAGGCACGCGCTACCACGCCCGGCTGATTTTTTGATTTATTGTAGAGATGAGGTCTCGCTGCCCAGGAGGGTCTTGAACCCGCAGGCTCAGGCAATCCACTCATCTCAGCCTCCCAAAGGCGCGGGATTACAGGCTGAGCCACCGAGCCCGGCTAACTGCTAACTTCTTTTAGCAGAATCTAGATTTTAGGCTTGTTAGGCTTCAACAATAGAACACAAAGTAGCAAGCAGCAGCTCAAATTGCATGCTGGCTATCAGGCAGCAGAGCAAGTTAGCAACTCCAACAAGAGAAGACAGACTGGTGACATGGTGATCAATATCTAGAATCCTGGTTATGGTGTCAGTTATATCATCACCTGAAAAGGTGTGCCTCTGATGTTGGCATGGATGACCATGTGGCACACACACACAATGAGAGATTATGAAAAGGCTTATTACTCACACAGTGGAGGTCTCAGGGAGAGCATGGCAGGCATCTCAAACAGGTGTGAAATGTCTTGAGAGACCAAGGAAAAAGTGTTAATACTCATTATGAATGTTGATGCAAAACTCCTCAAATAAACACCAGCAAACCATATTAAGCAACATATTGAGAACATTATATAATATAGCCAAGTGAGATTTATTCCTGGAATGTAAGGATGGTTCAACATAGGGAAATCAATCAATGTAAAACACCACATTAGCAAAACTATAGAAAAAGGACAGACACCTCAATTGACACAGAAAAGCTTTTAACAAAATTCAACAGTCATGTTGAACTTTAAAAACCCACAATAAACCACTTACAGCTTATATGTAGCTTTAAGACACATGTGAAAACCCCACAGCATCATTCTGATGTTGAAAAACTGAAATTTTAGTATCTAAGCTCAGAAACAAAACAAAGATGTCTACTATCACGAGTTTTATTTAATGTGTTATGGAGGAAACCCAGCAAGAAAATGAAATGAAATCATTCCAGATTTAAAATACATACACACATACCTCCCTAGATCAACATACAAAATTACAAGCACTTTCACTGTACATACAAGGGGAGACACCCAGGCAAAAGCATATAAACTCATAAACCCACTAATATAATGTCCCAGAGACACTAACAGATTCCCCCAGTGACACACAGACCCCAGAGCTTCTGCATTCCTTCCCAGGACTCTCTGCTTCCTTAGGAATAACCACCATAATACATTGCATATTTTTACTTTTTTACCTGTCTTTTGACTTCTGGGATGTTAGGTTGGAAGGGAAAGAAATATTAGCACAGCTTTGTTCTCTACACCAATTAGAGAACCTGTTACACAAATGAGATTAGTACTTACTGAATATTAGGACTCACACAGACACACAAACAGGTTTTTCACAAACTTCCGACTGTCTCTTCTATTAAGGGTTAATATGACTGTGTGTTTTTAAGTTGAAGCCAATGTTCAGTTACCATTTCAAAAATAGGTAAAGTCCTTGAGAATAATGCTAAATTTACTCTACCCATGCTCTATAAATGGAATGACAAAGTGTAGGTTACTGCACATCTGTTTACAGCATGGTTTCCTGAATATTTTAAGCCCACTGCTGAGATCTACTGCTCAGAAAAAAAAAAAACCCTTTCAAAATATTATTGTTCATTGACAATACAGCTAGACACCAAGATCTCTGATAGAGATGTACAGGGAGAGTAATGTTACTTTCATACTGGCTAATACAACATCCATTCTTCAGAACATGAGTCAAAGGGTAATTTTGACTTTCAAGTCTTATTTAAAAAATACATTTTATAATCCATAGCTGCCATAGATCGTAATTCCTCAAACGGATCTGGGAAAAGTAAATTGAAAACTTTCTGGAAAAGATTTGCCATTCTAGATGTCATTAAGAACATTCATGCTTCATGAGGAGAGATCAAAATATCAACACTGACAGTTTAAAAGAAGTTGATTCCAATCCTCAGAGATAACTTTGAAGAGTTCAAGGCTTCAGTGAGAAAGTAACAGAATATATGGTGCAAATAGCAAGAAAACTAAAGTTAGAAACAGCCCCTGAAGATGTGACTGAATTGCTGTAATCTCAAGATAAAACTTGAATGAATAAGAGGTTGTTTCTTAAGGATGAGTCAAAGAAAGTGGTTTATTGACCTGGAATGTATTCCTGGTAAAGATGTTGTGAACATTACTGAAATGACAACCAAAGATTTAGAATATTGTATAAACTTAGTTGATATAGCAGTGACAGAGGTTGAGAGAATTGACTCTAACTCTGAAGGAAGTTCTGCTGTGGGTAAAATGCTTTCAAATAGTGCCACATACTACAGAAATATCTTTTTGTGAAAGGAAGTCAGGTGATGAAGCAAACTTCACTCTTGTCTTATTTTAAGAAATTACTAGCACTCTAATCAGCAGTCATAAGCATACAGACAAGACCCTTCACCAGCAAAAGTATTACGACTCACTGAAAGCTCAAATGATCATTAGCAAATTTTAGCAATAAAGTATTTTTAAGTTAAGATTGGAGCATTGTTTATACATTAAGTTCTTACATATTTAAGAGCCTACAATATAGTATAAGCATAGTTTTTATATTCATTGGGAAATTAAAAAAGTGTAACTTTTATTATTTTATTATATTATTTTATTTTGATATTTACTTCTTGCAGAGGTCTGGAATAGAGCCTGTAATATCCTCAAGATATGCTTGCCCACATGTGCATAGTGCATATACAGTTGTATATGTTTAAACGTTTTTACTATTTTATCTATTTGTTCTAAAAAATTTAGTCTTATTGGTATATAGGAAATTGTTTTTGTTTCCATGGCTACCTGTATGATACCCTTTATTTTAAAATATTTTTTGATTGTTTTTAAATCTATGTATCCATTTATCTATCTATGTATCTGTTCATTCATTCATTCATTCTATCATCTATCACCATGATCATATTATCATTGTTACCATCGCCCTCCTTCTTTTATCTTTTTTCTTATGAGCAATAATAAAATTAGCTTATATCCTCTTCCTCCTCCTTCCCTTTCCCTGGTGATTTTTTTCATCACCCAGCTTTAATCAACAGCACTATCTTAATTTTTATCTTTCCATTATATGCTTATACTTCTGTAAGTTGCTTCCTTATCCTTGTTTCCTTGATATTCTTAGTATTGCATATGATGCAACCACTAACTTTATTCTGCTTTCTACATTCTGCATCTTCTTTCCTCCAGTTTCTTTTGGTTGTATAATTTTTCACTATCAGAGCATGTAATATTTACATTCTATTCTGTCTTCCTTACCCCCTCTTGGATTTGTGCTTTAGATCCATAGTTAAATAAATATATTTATTTATTTATTTTTTGAGTTGGAGTCTCACTCTGTAGCCCAGACTGGAGTGCAGTGGCCGCTCCTGGCCACCGCAACCTCGACCTGCTGGGCTCCGATGATCCTTCCGCCTCAGCCTTCCAAGTAGCCGGAATTACTGTCGCGTG
>NW_007251123.1:1957-59158 GCF_000164805.1 Carlito syrichta | reverse complement strand
GCTACCATGCCCGGCTAATTTTTTGATTTATTTTAGAGATGAGGTCTTGCTGCCCAGGCGGGTCTCGAACCCGCGGGCTCAGGCAATCCACTCACCTCAGGCTCCCAAAGGCGCGGGATTACAGGCTGAGCCACCGAGCCCGGCTTAAATAAATTTTTATCTCAGATGTGCAAGTAAATATATTCAATGCTTAGTGCTAATATTTTTGCTAGAACTTCCCCAATTATCTCTATGTTGACTAGAACTAATTCCTTAGTTCTTAAAAGAAAGGCTCTTATGAAAAATATTCCTCATACTGCTTCATGTTCAAAAGAAATTCTATAGCCATAATATTTGAAGGTCAACTTGTTTAATACAAAATCTTTGGATTGCTTTTTCTTCAGAATATACTGTAAATGCTTCTGAATTGGAGTCTGGCTTCCGTTTTTGTCAAGTTGTTTGAGACCAACTTAATATTCTTTCTCTTAGGAGTAGGTTAGCAATTTATCAAGTAAACTGATGCTTTTGCGAATGAAAAGGAATGATGTTATAATTAGCCTGGTAAAAGGCTTAAGGCAATATAATACCAGGTTAACCAGAACATTTTGATTTTTGTTTGTCTGGAGAACCAAAAGTTCTCTATCTAAAAAATCCAAAAATATTTTAGGATATGTTTGGTGATAACTATTCTAAATAAATTTTCTCAGAGTGTGTCCTTTCAGCATGTACATTCAGTTTTTTTTTAACTTCAGGAATAGCTTTATTATTATTTTGAATATTATTTATTTTAAATATTTTCCATGCGGGATCTAATCATATATGTTATATATATATATAACTTTGGTGCCAAACATGTATTCACATTTTAAGAGATGTTATCTATGTATAGCTTTTCAAAGTTGAATTGAATTACAGTAGTAATGTGGTGTGACTTTTGCTCAAAGATGGCATTAATCAAATGAACGCTAGTGTCATCTTGTGACAGGCAGGGCAGTCAAAGAAAATGGTCAAAGCATGGTTGTAGCTCAAGAAGTGCAAAACTATTTTGAAGTGGTCTTTGAAATATGAGAAAGTTGTGGAAGTACAGCAACAATGAAGGCAAAAGTATGCAATAGAACCACCAGTATGCCTAAAAGTTGGGCATGCATTTATGATCAGTTTAAGACGCAGGGTACTGTGTGTGATGTGCACAAGGAATGGGGATGCCTCACATAGCAACAAGTCCTGCAGTAGTTCATCATGATCACAAGTGTCTGTACACTGATGGTAACCACTCTGAGCACTTCTTGTGGAAGTCAAAGGTGACTTGTGTTCATCTTTTGCTACTGGCATATATTGAGTATAACTATTTTAATACAGTAAAAAGTATATATGTATTTTGGTGCCCTGTGTATGTGTGTGTGTGTGTGTGTGTGTGTGTGTGTGTGTGCATGTGAAAAGAAGAGTCCGAGATATCTTTCTGTGAAAGGAAGACTCAGAAATATCTTTTTGTGAAGGGAAGAGTCAGCTGAGGAAGCAAACTTCACTGTTGTCTTATTTTAAGAAATTAGCACTCTAATCAGCAGTCATAAACATATAGACAAGGAAGTTCTGCTGTGGGTAAAATGCTTTCAAATATGTATTTTGGGTTTCCTTTGCACAGATTTCCATGTTTTTATTTTCTTTATATTTTATCCCCTTTATACCTTGCTTTATTTGGGTTTCTCATTTCCTTTCTCCATATATCTATTCTGCTTTCCAAACTTTATATTCTTTCAAAATTTGGCTCTCAGTCCTAAGATTTTTTAAAAAATTTTTTCTTTCTTTTCCTAAGTTTCTCAACATCTCTATCATTTGATCAGCTCTTCTTATAATTCTTTAGTTTCTGTTTTGTGTTTCTTTCTTTATATTGCTGATTCTTATATTCATTTTAGTTTCTTAAAGCCATTAGGTTGTAATTTTTCTCTCCATTGTGGTAACATTTTTTTCTGGTGTATTTTATGTGGTCTTTCAGGACACATTTATAAAAAATTATGTATTTATTCTTACATGTTTAAACTTCAATCCCCTTCAAAGTACTCTCCATTTGTTGCAATACACCTATTTAGATGCTGTTTCTGCTACTCACAACCGTTTTTGAACTTGTCAATTTTAATATCTGTTAGTGGTTCTGCCATTTTTCTTTTTGTTTCACCTTTTCCACATTGACAAAAACGTTTCCTTTTTTATCTGAGGAAGCAGAAAAAAGTTGCTTGAGGTGAGATCTAGTGAATAAGAAGCGTGGGGCACAGGGGTCACAGTGTTTTTGGTCAAAAACTGCTGAATGCTTAGTTTGGGGCGGGCAGGTACACTCACAAATCACCCATCATGAAATGGGCAAACGCATTGACCCTTCAAAAAAAAAAATTACTGAAGCTGAATGCAGCCTCTCACAAAAACGCTAGCTGCTACACTGATGTCAATGGGTTCCTAGAACACTCACCTAGCAGGGTAAGCCTGTACTACAAGGGGCCTGCCCTCAAAAAAATTTATTTTCTTTTTTTTTTTTCCGGTCCCCTTGTATACTGTCCTAGATTTTTTTAAAGTATAGGGAAGAGTAGATATTGGCTGGACAAGGTCTTTTTTAAAATGTCATTGCCACCGTGAAAAATTTAAATACGGAAACTTTGCATAGCTACTCCTTGTCTGTTGTCTGAGCGTCATGGCTGAGACCTGGGCCTCTCAGATCTCTGTCTCTTGTCTTTTGAAAAATAATATTTTGCAGTTGGTTTCTGATTCTACAACTTCTGAGTTTCTGTAATGTTCATCTGGTCACTTTTTGCCAGTTCCAGTAATCCTGTCCTGGTCAAAGTAGGCCCTGAAGCAACTGTTTCTTTTCAGGATTAGATCTTTTCTCTCTGGAAATTTAATTTTTTTCCCCGAAGCCCCTTAATAATGTATTAGGGAATGAATAAGATTATTTTTTAAAATGTACCACCAAATTCATACAGAAAACAGACTCTGTTTGTATCATACTTGTCCAAGATTTGTTACACAGTTTTTTTTTTTTAAATTCTGCCCACCCCATGTATTATTTATCTTCCAGATATCCTCATTCTGCCCTTCCTTTTACACATCTACTGTTGCATTCCCTTTTGTTCATAGAGATTTCCAGCAATGAAGTTTTACATCTTTCTACTGCAAAAAAATAGGTTGCCTGCTTTGACTTCGCTGATATTCTGGGTCTTGACCTTTTATTTTCTGGGTCTCATTTCATCCTTCTCTTGACTTGTAACTTTTTTTCCCCCTAAAATATAACTTTAGTCAACTTCCTCAGAAAGACCTCATAGAAGACAAATTTTGACTCTTAATAGGACTAATAGTTCTGCTGAATATATAATTCTAAGGGGAAAATAATTTCCCTCCAGGTCTTTGAAGGCATTGCTGCTCCCATGTTATCTTGGGTTCAGAGGCCTGATGAAATCTGATATTGGATTCTTGTTTTTCTCTGAAGGCAATCAACTTATTCTATAAAAAAGCTTTTAGGATCTTTTTTGTTTGTTTACATTTTGAAATTTTCATGTACTAAGCATGGGTCTTTTGTGTTTGTTTGGTGGCTCTGTTTCTTTTTCTTTTTTCTTTTTTAGTGAGAAAGGAGGATTTATTGAGAGGACAGGAAAGCTACCACAGCTGGAGGAGACCCGAAGCTCTGTTTCTATTCATCTTCAATCTGAAGATGAAAGACGAATCCCTCCGCTCTGGTAAATTCTTTTCTATGGTGATTGTGGCCTCCATCCTTTATTAGCCTCAACTTTATTTTTCAGTCTCTTTTTTAGTTATTCAATAATATGTACAATCTCGCAGACTTTTTAAATATCCTTCTTTGCTTGTTCCTTGTCCATAATTTCATGTTTTTGTTTTATAAATACCATACTTTACCTGATCACTTCAAACATATTTGAGGTTTTCAAAGTCATTTGCTTTCTTCTGATTTTTTACTAAGGCCATGTAAAATGTGTGTTTTCTTTACTCTTTCTCATGTGGGCTGTTTGTTTGCTTCACATATCTGGCATTCTCCATTTTTCTACTCAGGCATAAGATGTGGGTTTGCTGTGCTTCAAGGCTGATGGAATCGTCTTCCAGACATTTTCTCCAAGGAACTCTGTGTAGGGTTACTGTGGTAGGTGGAGTTACAGAATATAGCAGTTGGGTTTGCAAACCCATTTCTCACCCCAGTGCCAGCGTCAATAGTGTGTGTGTGTGTGTGTGTGTGTGTGTGTGTGTGTATACGAGGGGAAAGAAGAAGAAAGATCACTTGCCAGAAGAATCCTCCGCCCCAACATTGACGATAATTCCTTTAAAGAATGGTCTTTAGAATTTTGACTGGAATGAAAATGCTGGCTGTTTGTGCTCTGTGGTTGAAGTTTTGGGAGTGGAGGGTAAAATAGAGGTCCTGACTACTCTAATTGTCTCATATATAACTCTTCATTTATTTTCTTGTGCATAGATCTATAAGTCACAATATGTACTCACCCATGTAATTCCTTAGATGCATACTTAACAATTTCACATGACAGGAGTTCTCAAAATTTAGCTATGCAAATTAACAGCATTTCTACAAACTTTCTGAATTCTATAGCTAAATTGTGAATAGGTTCTGTTCATTTTATATTGATTCTCCTTCAACCTTCTAAGCAGTGTGGTGTCTTTCCCTTTATCTCTCTTTCACCATTTTTCTCTCCTTTTTCCAAAACCAAGAATCAATTTTCTATGACTTTCTCCTTTTAAAAAGTCTTGAGCCAGGTGCAGCGACTCATGCCTGTAATCCCAGCATTTTGGGAGGCTGAGGTGTGAGGTCTGCTTAAGCACAGGAGTTCAAGATTATCCTGGGCAATACATCAAGACCTCATCTGCAAAACAAACAAATAAAAATTAGTTTGATGTGGTGGTACATGCCTATTGTCCCAGCTACTTGGGAGGCTGAGGAAGAAGGATCACCTGAGCCCAGGAGGTCAAGACAGCAGTGAGCCCTGATCATGCCACTGTACTCCAGCCTGAATGACAAAGCGAGAGCCTCCCCCATTCATAATAAAATAAAATAAAATAAAATTAAAATCTTGAATTTTTGGCTTTTGCTTTAAAATTCTGGAAGATTGCCTTCACATAGAAGTTACCTAAATGATCCCATTTCAGCAATCTTTCCAATTGACTTTGGGCTTCACAGAAAGCTGTATTAAGTAACAAGAAAGCTAGATGCAAATAAACAGAGAGGACGGGACGGGAGACAAGCAAATAGGTTTTGGATGAGTCTACAGATCTTTCATCAACAAGTGATCCTTACTAAGTCACTTAGTCAAAGTATCTAGAATTACAAAATAAAGTATATCTACTAAGTAATAATACAAGAAATGAAAACTACTCAGGTTGGTTTTGCTGAGTCTTGTTCTTTTTTATTTCACATATGTGCAATGTGCCGTTTTAAAAAGTCTAACATCTTTTGAATGAACCCTTGGCTCTTATTTCTTTCCTATTCTCTGTCTCTGCTCCCTCTGTGGCACTCCTGCGGTCACCGGATGTTCCAGTGATAATTCTCTACCTTGCTTTTTTTGGTTTTAGGTCAGTGCTGTAATTTCTTTCATTTGCTTCCCCCTCCACCAAAAGTGGCCCATGTGAACTCTTGATAGTTTTCCCAGTGTATTCCAGACACAGGCATCTTCCTCTCCTACATCTGAATACTGTCTGCTCACTCAAAGGTCAGAAATCCCATTACTGAGCAAGAATGTAGAGACCCAAATCCAAAGCACAGAATCCATTAATTCTTAACTATTGGTTCTAGCCATTAGTGAATAGAACAAGCTGCACATCAGTATTAGGACTCTGAGTAGGAACACAAATTTGGTCCATGCAGAAGGTTGCAATTTGCCATGTAAAACGTTGAGCACAAAAATGGATGCAGAACACAAGATACTGGACACGTTGTGAGGTTTTAATTTAATAATTTACACAGACAGAGGAGAAGCAAGAGTGCAGCATCACTTGCAAGAGGCAATGAGAATTTCAGGTGCTGCTGCCTGCGGCTGCCTCTAGTGAGAACTATTTGCTGAAATCACTTGGACTGGTGTCAGATAACCAGAGGGTTCCTCTCACCTGTCAATTTATCTAATAAAGGAAGAGAAGAACATACGCTAGATTTTTGTATTGACTTTTCAAGAACTACTGCAACCCTCCAGGCGCCATCCTATAAATGCTTTGGAAAACAGGGTACAGAGTCTCTTTCATGTTGGTGCTTTTAATCTAGTCACACCAATATCATCCAAGCAAATAAAGCAGAACTTCAATAATAAAGCATACTTTTGATTGCAACAGCTTAAGATTTTACTTTATTATGTATCTTTGTATGGTTTTGTGTGGAAAGTTGGAGGGGGTTGCCACAACTGATAAAAATCTTGTCTCTCTGAAATCTGTTTGATTTATACGGATTCTTTCCATAACAATGATATGATTTAAAAAAATTAAGCTCCTCGTTCTTGCCAAGAAAATGGCTATCTTTTTGTCTGCCATTTAATTTGTCTCTAAAAAGCCTGTCTTCCTAATATGGCAATCATTAGAGTAATGCATATTTGATGAAAACGAGTAATAAATATCATTTCAAAGCCTATTGCTAAGCACTGACTGATGTATGTATTGTTTTGTCTGTGTTTAATGGCCACATCGTACTTTTTCTCGCTTCACAGCAGCACCTGCTGAGGAGTAAATGAAAACTGACCTGTTTTGAAATCTTCTTCCAGAAATAAAATTTTCATCCTGTTACATTTGCGACTGGGGAGGAGATTTGGCACACATATTGCCATCCATTTGCAAATACAAAGTCACCCACTTGAAAGCCTATTCACTCTGAGGAGGACACAGTCTATCAAACAAGATCAAGGGTACTTTTTATAGACTCACAAACATCTCTCTTTATGTACATACATAAAAGGGCCTGATAAGAATAGAATTTCTCTCACTGGAAAAAGTCCCCTAAGTATAAATACCCAGTACTATGAAATTTATTAATCATAAAGGGGAAATGCTCTAGCAAAAGTGCCACTAAGTGACTCCAGCTCTATTTATACATAACACGCATAAGACTTGGTACTACTGAGAACCTCTCTTGTGTGTTTTTCAGGGGAAAAAAATCATTTCAGACAAATTCCTAATGGTAACTTTATTCCATTCTTATATAACTCACAGATAACCCTTTGGTAGTTTGCTCATGGATATTAAATTCCCAGGGATAAGGAAAGGCTTTGCTTGTGGTCTCAGAATGCTTATGCTCTTGTAGGTCTTCAGGAAACCCAGGCAACAAGTCCCTACTTATACACAGGGTGGACCTGATCTATAAGTCAGTGGTTAGTCTAACCACCAGTCAGATTATATATGAACAAAATGGAAAACATATCAGTTGAGTCTGATTCAATTTTCATTCCTCCTCCCATTTTTGTAACATTAGTTATTCACTTTACTCCTTATAGGCATAGTCTGTGGGTCCAAGCATTTTTCAGTTTGAGGTCTGTTTTTTTTTATTTTCTGCTGTCGTAGTTGTACTTATTTTTAAAATTTAATATTTGTCAAATAAGGGAGCATTGGCTTTCATGTCCAGAAAAGATGAATCCAGGATAGTAGAAGAAGAATGAAAGGAGTTGAAGCTCATGGAGATGGATACCTATGAATAAATTAAACCGGAGATATGGTCACCTGTGGACAGAGTCTGACTAGGTCCTCTGAACATTGCTTCAAGTTCTAAAATACTTGAAATTTCCCAAGTATGCCCCACTTTAGTTGACTGGCAACAATGAAATAGGCAACTAAGCTTTTTTCTTTATCTTTAGAAAGACGTTTACATCCTTGATTCTTATATAACCTCTATATTAGATCAATAGCATAGTTTGGTAAATAGGAGGATAGATACTGTTCCAAGGTCCTTCCATAAAATTGTTTGCAAACAAAAGTTAATAACATTCTCTGGTCTTTCTTGGACTACTCATTGTTTCCCTATTTTAGCTACTTTTACATCTTTGTCCTATAAGCCTTTAGAGATGGTATAAATTCCAAGGACACTTTTCTTTTCAGCCATCTGAATATAATAGCTTAAAGCAGTAAGATTTGCTCTTCATTTGTAGATACCCATTTATTTGCCAACATTTTCTCTACCACAGTCAGTTTCCATTATTCAACCAATCCCTCAACCAATCAGATCAATAATTATACTCTTACTATTAATATACATCCAATACCATACTTGGTGCTATAGCAAATTTAGAAAAATATAACATTGCTCTGGCTTTAGATGGACACTTTATTGCAATCAACTCTAATCTGGCCTCTGAGTTGATTTTCTGTAAATCATGCAAGGTCATGTTGAAAATTTATAACGATTAGACCTCTTCACATTTCTAAAGTATGCACTACGAAAAATAAGGAAGTGACTAAAAAACTAAGCATTGAGGCTCAATAGCTGTTTAAGTATCAGGGTTGTAATATGTTCAAAATTTGTCCATTAGCACAGAATTTTCTCATATTGATCATTGGTATGTGCTTATAAATGATAGCAAAGATGCAGGCTGGACATTTGTTAAAATAAATAATTTTTAGCTCAAATAATGTAAAGTTAAAAAACAGATTTCAAATACTCAAAAAGAGAAGACAGATTTGGGAAAAGTTCTATTACTTATTTTTTTATGTTAAGTATTAGAAATTAAAAATTTAAATACCTGGAAGATTGAATCACTGAGGTTTCATGATTTTAAGTTGTTTATTTCCAGGGCCTTGGGAATATGGCCATTTTGACAGAAATGAATTTGGTGGCTCCACCTAAATCAACACCCTAAATAAGCATTATTTCTATTGAATGGATTATTTCTATTGAAGGATGCCATTATAGTAGACTACTGCTTCACTACTGTTAAATTAGAACTACTGCCTAGAAAATAATACTTATATATGCTTAAGTATAACATGGTAAAATATATTTTTATATAACAGACTCTCATGGGGTGATCCATTAAAGTTGTCTTATAGAGTCATGCAATAAAATTAAAACACAAAAGAAATAATGCCATGCTGTCAATCTCAAAGGATAATTTGAGCAGGTGTTTTCTTTCTATCCCAAGAATACGTTTTTTGGTTTTGTGATGGAATCTTGCACTGTTACCCAGGCTGGAGTGCAGTAGTGCAATCCCAGCTCACTGTTACTTGAACTCCTGTGCTCAAGCTATCCTCCTGCCTCAGCTTCCTGAGGAGCTGGGACAACAGGTGCCCACTATCATGCCTGGCTTTATTTATTTTTTTATTACTAAGAATGATTTTTGGTTGTTGTTACATATTATGCATTTTTATCATCTCCACTGGGATCTTTAAAGAGGTATTGCTTTTCATGATTTTTTGGTCATTAGATCTTTGCACTCGAGCTACATTAACGTGACTATGAAATATGAATGTATGCTATGAACTATTAGGTGTATTTACTTGTTTAAAATTCATTATTATTCTGGTCAGAAAGTGCATCTCCTAGGACTGTGATACTAAATACAATTATTAAATGATCTGGGGCAAGCAATGTGGAGAAAGAACAACAAAATACTATCCAACTTGAAATCATCACCTGGGATAGTAACTGTCTTAAGTGGCAAAAAATTACTGGCAGTGCTTTCTGGAGCCATTAGGAGCTCTCTGCACCCTGGAGTGCTATGAGCCATAAAAGCAGAGTAGAGATAAACACACCCTGGGGTGTCATAAGCCATGAAGCACAGATGTGTTCACCCATATTATGATAACCATTGCTTAGAGAAATCCTGCTTTTAGTGGAAGGAGACGAAGAAGGAAAAATGCATTTTTTTATTTTAAAAAATCTAGCAACTAAATCTCCTTTTTTTTTTTTTGCATGTGAGACAACACAGTTATGTCCTTCCCTTTATATACTCCTTCCAATATTATAAAATTTCTCTAAGTGAAATTTTAAGACCTGGTTTTACACTGTATACAGTAACTGAATATAGCACATCAAACCTTCAACCTTAGCATTAGGTCTTTTAAAAAAGTTATATGGTTGATAAATATTGCCAGGCTTCAGCTATCTTCCCTTTGCATAGGAAAGAGAAATAATAGAGGTCAAACATGTTTCTTTCAATATGAAATTGACATAGCCTAAGATATAAAAAACAAAACCAAGGAGCTCCAGTAGGCATTTACCTCTATTCAGATCGACATTATGAATTCACCTATTTTATTATTCTTGTTATTTTAAGCAAATAGACCTGCTGTTACAAGCAAAGAATAAGGTGGGTCTCAAAATAAAGGAGACTTGTAAACTAGTGACTTCTCAATCTTATCATTTCTTTTCAGTCCTGCAATGTTATGATGCTGGGATAGGTTTCTTTAGATAACGTTTTGGATGTTTTCTTCTTCCTCTTTGTTCTTCTTTTCTCTTTGGGTTCCACTTCCCGTAGAGTGTAATATTTGTACAGATGGCAGTGATTTCAACAGATGTGGCCTTTGATTTTTATTGAGGAAAACAGAAGTGACTAGACTCAGCTTAAAAAGACCTGTACAGGATCTGAGAGAACTATAAAAAGGAGAGCAATGTAATAACTACAATATATGAGTGGAAAGGTGATTTCTGGATACCTAGAAAATCCATATTTTTTCTCCATACTATACTTAAATAAAAGTATGTTATCTTAGACTTATATCGTAATGTTTATTGGCCAAGAAACTCTAGGGCAGGCTATTTAAGCCAATGACCCATGAACTCCCTGAAACTATATTAAGCGTTGATGTTGCTGTTGTGTTGTTTAGGCATATTCTAGAACTGAGTTCTGTGGATTTATCAGATTCCTGACTTTATGACCCTTAAATAATTAAGAATGAGAATTCTAGGTCAACAAAGCTTGTGTTACTTTATAAGAAAGAACTGTGAAAATTGAAGAAACCTATTCAAATTGCAACTAAGAGCAAATTTGACTGATATTTGAGTAATTTTTTCTATGAATCAAGGGTGGGATCTTCTGTCAGAAAGGTCAACATCCTCAATGCATTTGAAAATATGACCTTCACAAATGAGTTGTCAGTTTAGTTTCTGATTCTACATGTAAGGAGCTTGGAAGTTACCACCTTGTCCTAACAACAAGTTAAATACATGAACATACTAAAAAATCAACAATTCCTCTTAGATCCAAAGAGAGATGAGGTGACGGGGCAAACCACCACCTTCAAAACTGAAGAGACAGACAGGGGATATGAAGGATTACAATTTACTGCAGCAGAAACATATTAGGAGAAACCACATGGGAACCAGTGCTGAGGTAGGCAGACCTGAACTGTAATTGAGGAAATACTGGAGGTGCAGTGTAGACATATTTAAGAATTTAAAATTCTAGGGGGAAACAGTCTTAGGAGAATCTTCAGACTTTTGTGAGTTTTACTACCGGAGCTTGACTAAGTTCTCACAGGATATAAAAAAGAAAGCTTCCTTCATTATTTCAATAGGGTGGGGGAAAATCAATTCAAACTATGCATCAAAATATCTAAGGCAAAATCTAGTAGAAATGTGAGGAGATATAAATGAATCTATTAAAATAGTTAAAGATCTCAACACTTTTCCATCATAATGGACAGATCCTTCAGGTCAAAATATTACTAAGGACATAGCTAAACTCATCAGCACAATCAGTCCACTGAATATAATGGATATCAATAAACTACTTTATCCAGAAACAGAATACACCTTCTTCTCAAACTGACACAGAACATATCATGATAGATCAAATTCTGAGATATGAATCACAAATTAATGAACTAAAAGCAATATAAATCATACAATGTAAACTCTCAGATCACAATGGAAAATATAAATAAATAACAACATAGCTGGACAATCCCAAAATACCTGAAGAGTAAACGACATAATTTTAAATAAGACATAGATAAAATAAATCTCAAGGAAAATTTAACAATACTTTTCACTAATGGAAATGAAAAGACAATTTATCAAAAATTTTGGGAAGCAGCAAAAATTCTGAACATTGAAAAGCAAAAAGATCTAAAATACATACTTTAAGCTTTCATGTTAGGAAACTAAAAAAATAAGTTAATCCAAGAAAACTTTCCACATCTAACCAGAGATGTGACCAGTAAAACAAGAGACGCAGAGAATCCCAAAAAATATCAATTGAGAAGACTAACCCCTAGACACACAGTAATTGACTTAAACAAAGTAGGCACAAAAGAAAAAATCCTAAAGGCAGCAAGAGAGAAAGGTCAGTCTACCTACCAGGAAAACCTAACCAGAATAATAGCAGATCTATTGGCAGAAACAGTACAAGAAAGAAGAGACTGGAATCCAATATTCAAAGTCCTCAAAAATAAACAATTTCAACCAAGATTTTTCAACCCAGCCAAGCACAACTTCATTACTGATGGAGAATTAAAATCATTCCCAGACATCCAATCCCTAAGAGATTATGCAGCTTCTAGATCAGTTCTACAGGAGACACTTAAAAAGATATTAAGCACAGAGCACAGAAGAAAGAAAGGAAAAAAAAAAAAAGAATGACCACACAAGAGAACAGCAGAGTACAGAATCAAACAAAATACAGCACAACAATAAACTCGAAACACACAAATATATCAACACCAAAGCCAAAAGAAAACAGGCAAACAACAACAACAAAACTTTATGTGAACCTCATGACAGGGACAAACAATCATATTTCAATAATCAGTTTGAATGTGAATGGATTAGATATCGCACTGAAAAGACAGAATGCAAACTGGATAAGAAACCATGACCAATTATTTGCTGCATCCAGGAAACTCATCTCACGTCAAGGGATGCACACAGACTCAAAGTTAAAGGATGGAAAATTAGTTTCTAGGCTAATGGTCACAAAAGAAGGCAGGAATTGAGATCTTAATATTAGACAAAACAAACTTTAAGCGATCAAAAATTTAAAAAGATACAAAAGGACACTACATAATGATAAAATACTCAAATCATGAACAAGAAATATCCATCCTAAACGTATATGCACCCAATACAGGAGCACCAGCATTTATAAAACAACTACTAAGTAAACTAACAAAAGATTTTCACTTTAATACTATAATAGCAGAGGACTTGAATAACCCACTAACAGCCCTAGATAGAACGTCTAGGCAAAAAAAAAATCAACAAGGAATCTACAGATTATTCCACCCAACAACCTCAGAATATACATTCTACTAATTACCACATGGAATATACTCCAAGACTGATCGCATCTTTGCCCATAAATCAAGCATAACCAAATTCTAGAAGGTTGAACTATTGCCATGCACCTTCTCAGACCACAGCAGAATTAAAATAAATATCAACACCACAAAATTTCCCCAAAGACCAAGACATGGACACTAAAAAACAGGATGCTGAACAACTACTGGGTCAACACTGACATCAAAGCAGAAATTAAAGGATTCCTGGAAACAAATAAAAATGAAGACACATCTTACCAAAACCTCTGGGATACCATGAAATCAGTTCTAAGAGGGGAATTCATATCTCCACAAACACACATGAAGAAAATGGAAAGATCACAAGCTGAGAGTCTAACAAATCACCTAAGGGAACTGGAAAGAGAAGAACACAAAAACTCTAACTTTAGTAAGAAGAATCCAAATTATCAAAATCAGAGCCCAGATATGGGACATAGGAGACAAAAAAATCATAGAAAACATCAACATAACAAAAAGGTGGTTCTTAAAATGAATAAGCATGATTGATGGACTCCTACCAGAATGACCAAGAAAAAGAGAGAAAAAGCCCAAATAAACACAATCAGAAATAAAAAAGATCAAATCACAGTTGACCAAAGAGACACAAAAAATTATCAGAGATTACTATGTACGTCTATATGGAAACAAACTTGATAACCTAAATGAAATGCAGGACATTCTAACATCACACTACCAACCCCAGGTTGAAACAAGAAGACATTGAGACACTAAATAGACCAATGACAAATCACTAAATTGACTCTGTCATAAGAAAGTTACTATAAGCAAAATCCTGAACCAGATGACTTTCCAGCTGAATTCTAGAAAACGTACAAGAAGGAGCTGATACCAATCCTATTGAAAGTATTCTAGGCAATTAAGAAGGATGGAATCATTTCACAAAGCTAACATCACACTGATGCCCAAACCGGGTAAAGATCCAACAAAAAAACAGAACTACAGGCAAATATCCCTTATGAACATAGATGCAAAAATCCTCAACAAGATTCTAGTAAATCGGATCCAAAAACACTTCTCAAAAATCATCCACCATGACCAAGTAGGTTTCATTCCCAGGATGCAGGGCTGGTTCAATATTCGCAAGACCATATATGTAATTAAACACATCAACAGATGTGAAAACAAGAACCACATGATTATTTCATTAGATACAGAAAGAGTTTTTGATAAAATCCAGAATCCCTTCTTAATAAAAACCCACAAACACCTAGGTATAGAAGGAACACACCTCAAAATAGTAAGTGCCGTCTCTGATAAACCCACAGCTAACATCTTGCTAATAGGACAGAAACTGGAAGCATTACCCCTGAAAACTGGAACAAAACAAGGTTGCCCACTCTCACCCCTCTTATTGAACATTGTGTTGGAAGTCCTAGCCAGGGCAATTAGACAAGAGAAGGAAATCAGGGGTATCCCACTAGGAAAAGAGGAAGTCAAGTCATCCCTCTTTGCTGATGATATGATCCTATACCTTGAAAATCCAAGAGAATCTGTCAAAAACCTCCTTGCACTGATGAAAGACTTTGGCAAAATCTCAGGGTACAAAATAAATGTGCAAAAGACAGTTGCATTCTTATACACCAACAACAAGCAGGCAGAGAACCAAATAAAAAGCATAATCCCATTTTCAATAGCCACACACACACACACACAAAAAAAAAAACCCAAAAAGAAATACCTTGACATCTTCCTAACCAGAGAAGTGGAAGATCTTTACAATGAGAACTACAAAACACTGCTCAAAGAATCCAAGAAGACACAAACAAATGGAAAAATATTCCATGCTCATGGATAGAATCAACATTGTTAAGATGTCCATTCTACCAAAGGCAATCTACAGATTCAACACAATACCTATTAAATTACCAACATCATTCTTCTCAGACCTGGAAATGACCATACAGAAATTCATATGGAAACATAAATGACCTCGAATGCCAACATAATCCTTAGCAAAAGAAACAAAGCATGAGATATTACACTTCCAGACTTCAAACTTTACTATAAGGCTACAATAATCAAAACAGTCTGGTGTTGGTACAAGAACAGACATATAGACCAATGGAACAGAACAGAGATTCTGGAATCAAAGTCTCAATTTCTCAACCAACTCATCTTTGACAAGCCTCCAACAATAACCACTGCGGAGAGGGGAACCAGCTGGAAAAACTGGTTGATCACATGCAGAAGATTGAAACAGGACCCCCTACATATCACCATACACAAAATTTAACTCTAAATGGATCAAAGACCTAAGCATAAAACCTCAAACTATAAGAATCTTAGAAAACACAAGAGACACTCTTATGGAAATTGGAACTGGCAACCAATTTCTGATCAGAACTCTAAGTGCTCATACGAATAGAAATAAGACAGACAAGTGGCACCTCATAAAACTGATGAGTTTCTGCAAAGCAAAAGAAACTGTTAAGAGAGCAGGGAGACAGCCCACAGAACGGGAAAAATTATTTGCCAACTGTATATCTGACAAAGACCTGAAATCTAGGATCTACTAGGAACTCAAACGCACCAAAAGGAAAAAAAAACCAAAACAAAAAAACCCAAATAGTCCCATTAAAAAGTGAACTACAGAC
The DNA here is from genome assembly GCF_000164805.1 of Carlito syrichta. Lineage (NCBI taxonomy): Eukaryota > Metazoa > Chordata > Mammalia > Primates > Tarsiidae > Carlito > Carlito syrichta. Next base: position 43,316 of record NW_007251123.1, on the reverse strand, counting down.
ACTTCTCAAAAGTAGATATACAGGCAGCCAACAGACATATGAAAAAGTGCTCAGCCTCACCAGTCATCAGAGAAATGCAGATCAAAACCACATTGAGATACCACCTAAGCCCAGTAAGAATGGCCATCATTAATAAAACAAACAGCAACAGATGATGGCAAGGATGCGGAGAAAAAAGAAACTTCTACACTGCTAGTGGGAATACAAACTAGTGCAACATCTTTGGAAGACATTGTGGTGATTTCTGAAAGAATTAGAGAAATTGACCTTCTGTGTGACCCAGCAATTTCCCTATTGGGAATATACCCAGAGTAACTCAAATAATTCTACAAAAAAGATATCTGAACATGCATGTTGCAGCCATATTCACAATAGAAAAACATGGAACCAACCATACTGCCTATTGAAGCTGGACTGTATTAAAAAAATGTGGTACATATACACAATGGAATATTATGCAGCCATAAAAAGGACAAACATATGAACTTTGCAGCATCTGGGATGGATTAAGAGTCTATCATACTCAGTGATCTATCACAGAAATAAAGAACAGATTACCATATGTTCTCACTAATAAGTGGACCTTGAACAACTATAATAATACTATAAGAAAGGGATTGGCAGTAGTAGGAAACTGCCAGGGGAGGGAGGGTGTACCTCATCAACAAGGGTACCTGCATAACAAACATTTGTATACCTATACTTAAATTGTACCCCACATGTCTAAAATTTAAAAAAAGAAACCTAGAAAAATAAGAGCAAATTAAATCCAAAGTAAGCAAAAGAAAATAAAAAATATTAGAGCAAAAATTAATGGAATTGAATATAGAAATTCAGTAGTAAGAATAATAAAACCAAAGCTGTTTCTTTAAAATATCAATAAAATCCATAAGCCTCTAACCAGGCTAAGACAAGAAGAGAGAAGGAAGAAATCACTAATTTAAGAAATTAAAGAAGGAACATTACTACAGATCTCATGGATATTACATGGATAATAAAGAAACACTAAGAGCAAGTCTATGCCCCAAAATCTGATGACCTAGATAAAATAGGAATATTTCCTGAAAGACACAATTTGCCAAAATTCACACAAGCAGAGACAGACAATCAGAATAGGCCTATATCTATTTACAAATTGTGTCAATAATTAATAACCTTTCAAAATTGAAAGTTCCAGGACCAAATTTGTTCACTGGTGAATTCTACCAATCACTTAGGGAAAAATAAAACAAAACACAAACAAACAAAAAACTGTTCTCTATAATCTCTTTCAGAAGATAAAAGCAGAGGGGATACTTCCTAACATTCTACTCTGCAAGTATTACCCTAATGTCATAAATAGACAAAGTTATTTCAACAAAAGAAAACTACAGATTAATACCTCTCATAGACATATGTGAAAAATCCTCAACAAACTATCAGCAAATGGAATTCAACAATGTATAAAAAGCTCCGTGTGTGTGTGTGTGTGTGTGTGTGTGTGCGTGTGTGTGTGTGAGAGAGAGAGAGAGAGAGAGAGAGAGAGAGAGAGAGAGAGAGAGAGAGAGAGATCAAGTGAGATTTATCATCTCAGATGTACAAGACTGGTTCAACATTAGAAAATTAATTGGTATAATCCATCATATCAATAGCCTAAAGTAGTCTAAAAATAAAAATCATATGATCATATGAATAGTCCTAAAAAGATGCAGAAAAAGAAATTTGACAAAATCTAACACCCATTTATGATAAAACTCTCAGTAAATCAGAAACAAAATGGAACGTTCTTAACTTGATAAAGAATATCTACATAAAACTTACAGTTAAAATCATGCTTCATGGTTAGAAGCTAGAAGTTTTCCTACTAAGATCAGGAACAAAAAAAGATGTTCCTTCTCTCAGTCCTTTTCAAGACCACACTGGAAGTCTTAGCTAATGAAACAACATAAGAAAAGGAAGTAAAATATATACTGATTGGAAATAAGAAATAAAATGGTCTCTGTTTACAGAGGACATGATTTTCTATGTAGAAAATCTGAAATCATTGACAACAAGCATCTCTGAACTAGTAAGTAATTATAGAAAGGTTGAAAAATATTAAGTGAATATACAAAAACCAATCACTTTGCTATCTGCCAGGAATAAGCAGGTGGAATTTGAAATTACAAACACAATACCATTTATATTAGCATTTCCAAAAATGAACTATTTAGGTATAAATCTAGAAAAATATGTACAAGGCCTACATGAGTAAAACTTAAATCACACAGCTCTGATGAAAAAAATCAAAGAACTAAGTAAATGGAGGTATTCCATATTCATCGACTAGAAGACTCAATATTGTTAAGATGTCAGTTCTTCTAAACTTTCATATCATTTCAATGCAATTTCATTTAATGTACAAGCAAGTTATTTTGTGGGTATCAACAAAATGATTCTGAAGTTTATATGGAGAAGCAAAAGACCCAGTATAGCCAACACAATATTGAATGAAAAGAACAAAGTTGGAGGACTGAAGCCACTTGACTTCAAGGTTTACTGTAAAGCTACAGCAATCAAGACAGCCTGGTACTGGCAAAATAACAGTCACATATGAGAAATTATCTCTTGGGGTGTGGGCCTCTTGTAGTATACTTGGAATTTGTTCAGCTCGACCAGCAGTCAACCAAAGTTTTTATATGGAAGTTTTGAGAAGGTTAACTCATGATTTGCAGAAGAAACGTCTTGATTTGTGGCAAACAGGCAACTGGTTTTTCCACCATGACAATACACCTGCCCATACCACGCTGAGTGTTCAGCAGTTTTTTACCAAACATTATGATCCTTGTGACCCACCCTCTCTACTCACCTGATCTTGCCCTAAGCAACTTTTTTTTTATTTCCCTGAACGAAAAAAAGTCTTCAAAGGGAAAAGTTTTGCTGATGTGGAAGAAGTGAAACAAAAAAATGGTAGAATCACTAACAGGTTTCAAAATTGATACATTCAGAAACTGTTATAAGTAGTAAAAAAAGCATCTCAATATGTGCTGTACTAAAGCAGAGAGCACTTTAAAAATGACTGAAGTTTAAACCTGTAAGAATAAATACACACATTTTAATAAATAAATTCCAGTTTTTTGGGTCCTTCCTCGTAGATTCATAGGTCAATGAAGCAAAATAGAGAACCCAGAAATAAGCACAGATTTATAGTCAGCTCATCCTTGGCAGAGGATTAAAAGCAATGCAATAGAGCAATGGAGATACTTTCAAAAATAATGCTTTAAAAAAATGGACATGTGGACATGGAAAAAAACATGAATGTAAACACAGACCTTATGTTCTTGAAATAATTAACTCAAAATTGATGGCAGACCCAAATATAAATGCAAAACTATGAAAATCCTAGAAGATAACATAGGACAAAATCTTGATGAACTTGGTTTTTGCAATGATGCAACACCAGTGGCACACTCTATAAATAAATAGATAAACAGGATTTTATTAAAATTAAAATTTTCCATTTTACAAGTCACTGTCAAGTTTATAAAAAGGCAGTCTACAAACTAGGAGAAAGTATTTGCAAAAGATATGTCTGATAAAGGACTGTTATTCAAAATATACAAGGAGCACTTTAAACTTAACAGAGTGAGAAGCCCCCATATTCAAATGAATTAATGAATTAATAAATGAAACATATTAAAAATATGAGCTATGCAGCCACAAAACATTTGGAGAAAACTTAATAATGCATGTTACTAGTGAAAGAAGTCGATACGAAAGGGCTACATACTGAATAGTTTCAACTATGTGGCATTCTGGAAAAGGCAAATCTGTAGAGTCAATGAAAAAGTCAGTAACTGTTTAGAGATGGGGGGAAAGAAAAGATGAAGAGGCTGAGAATGGAGAATTCTCAGAGCAGTGAAAATACTCTGCATGACATTTTAATGGTGGATAAAAATCAGTATATATTTATCCAAACCTGTAGAATGGAAAACACCAATTGTGAACCTTAATGCAAACCATGGGACTTTGGGTGATTATGATGTGTCAGTGTAAGTTCATCCATTAAAACAAATCTATCACTCTGGGTGGGGATATTAATAATAGGGGAGTCTGTATACGTGGAATGGCAGGAGATTTGTAAGCTATCTCAGCACCATCTTCAATTTTGCTGTGAACCTAGAACTGCTCTAAAAAATAGTCTTGAACACATTTTTAAAAATGAGTTTATGCTATCTCATCATCTATTAGAAGATTCACTTTAGTGTGATCTGAGTGTTATTCTATACTAATACACTATGTTAAAAAGACTCTGGTATAGATTGCTTGAAAAAGTTCTGATGAAGAGGTGGAAGAGACAAACGCTAATCTGTAATTCATCCTTATATGATTCCTGTCCCATTATATTCAAGCAGTATGTATGTTGGAGATGGTGATGAGGTGGCAGGTGAGACACAACCAAATAGCATATGAGTAGCACAGTGCTAACTATAAATAAAAATTTTAATGTATATAACTTAATGAGAATTAGTTTTAAAATGTGAATTATTAGGCTGGCGCAGTGGCTCACTCCTATAATCCCAGCACTTTGAGAAGCTGAGGTGAGAGGATTGCCTGAGCCCACAGGTTTGAGACCAACCTGGGAAAATTGACAAGACCTCACCTCTACAATAAATCAAAAAAAAATTAGCAGGACGTGGTGGCGTGTGCCTGTAGTTCTAGTTACTTGGAAGGCTGAGGTGGAAGGATTATCTGAGCTCAGCAGGTCGAGGCTGCAGTGGCCATGAGCATTCCACTGCACTCCAGCCTAGGCAACAGAGTGAGACTCTGACTAAAATAAATAAATAAACAAATAAATATTTTAAAAATGTGGATTATTTCTATTTAAAAAATTTATTAAAGGCAAATTATATGAGTTATGGTTTCTGAGGTGAGATATTTATGTAAATATTGTTCAAGAGAAAGGGTATCTATATTGAAGGCGGTATAGAAATTCTGTATTGTTCGGGTTCAAATCATGACTTGGATGCTAAATAGTTCTGAAGCCTAGATTTCACAATACTTCTGCACAATGAGTTCCTTAGCCATAAAATAAGAAGTGTACTTACTACATGAAGTTATTGTGAATGTTGACAAAAACATTTCCTGAGACCAAGGCAACTAATTATACGTCATTATTTGAATCTGAAACTGATCAAAAAGAAAATGTAGTATATGTACATCGTGGAATGCTATGCAACCATAAAAAAAAAAATCATGTCCTTGGTGGCAATATGGCTGGGACTGAAAAACATTATTCTAGGTTAACTAACTCAGAAACAGAAATAAAAACACCACATGTTCTCACTTACATGTGGGGGCTGAATGGACCCAAAGTTGGAAATGATAGACATTCAAAACACTTAACAGGGAGAAGGCAGGGAGAGGGGGCTTAGGGTTCAGAAGTTAAGTACTGGGTAGAGTGTTCACTTTTCAGGGAATAGGTAACTTGAAGCCCATTTCCCACCACTATGCAGTATGTCCATGTAACAAACATGCACTCTTATCCCCTGAATCTAAAATAAATAAAATTACCAAAGAAAAATAACAGTAATCTTATTTGGATACAAGCCAAATCTGAGAATGTGGACCATCTGGGGGTTACTTTTTAGAACTTCAGATCCACAGTTTCAAGGTCTTCACTTTGGAGGTGATAGGTAAGCATCTATCTAAAATGTCAGAATTATGGATCACCTTAGAAATTGTCTCTTACAGTTTTCATTCTTTAAATTGTTAATTTATGTTTAGAGGTAGGGACTTGCTATGTTGCCCAGGCTGGTCTTAAACTCCTGGCCACAACTCAAGCCATCCTTCCTCCTCAGGGTCCCTAATAGCTGGAATAGGCATGAGTTACCACACTCATTTTGGCTTTTAGTCAATGGCAGGACCAAGACAGGAACCCAACTTATCTGACTCCAAGTGATGTATAAAGCAACAGAGGATTACTGCCAGAAGCTGGGACAATTTCAGATAAGGGAAGACATTCTTAGGAGACTGGAAGAAAAAAAAAACCAAACATCTCCTCTGCTCCACACTTGGGAGTCTTTTTCCACACTGTGAATAGAACGTTGGCCTGTGAACCAAGGTAGCCCAGGAAAATGTATATAATGGATTTTATCCTTGGTGCTTTGTACCTTCTCCACCTCATTAAATCTCCCCTTTTCTGCTGATCCTCAGGCTTATTTTCTCAGATGCTCAGCTACCCAGCGGCTGCAGATTTCTTTCTGAGTTTTCCTATTTGTTTTCCCTTTTCCTTGTCACCAAAGCTACTGGACACTTAGGGGATTATATGAACAAAATAATCCAATTGTCCAGTCAACAACTACGTGCAGATAAGGTACGAGGTGTAGACGATGCCAGTGTGAAAATGAAAGGTGCAGAAACTTATAGTATAAACGAGAATCAGACTTATAAAGTGTTACTTTCCAAGGACTGTGAAAAGTTGTGATGAGGAAACAACTAATGAGGCGGAACCTCTTTTTTATATGCTTATAGGTCAATTAAAATGTTTTCTGCCGGGCTCAGTGGCTCAGCCTGTAATCCCGCGCCTTTGGGAGGCTGAGGTGAGTGGATTGCCTGAGCCGGCGGGTTCGAGACCCGCCTGGGCAGTGAGACCTCATCTCTACAATAAATCAAAAAATCAGCCGGGCGTGGTAGCACATGCCTGTAATTCCGGCTACGTGGAAGGCTGAGGCGGAGGGATAGCGGAGCCCAGCAGGTCGAGGCTGCGGTGGCCGGGAGCGGTCACTGCACTCCAGTCTGGGCGATGGAGTGAGACTCCAACTCAAAAAAAAAAAAAATTTTCTGTGTACTACCAGTTTAAAGATTGTTTGTTTGGTTTTATTTGGGGGTGGAGCTGATTTTTAATTGTGTTTGGCTTCATTTTACTAATTTGTGTAATTTTGATATATATTCTGAATACTGGTTATGTGCCACTGTGGTGGATTGTATGGTTCCTCTACACCAAAAGCTGTCTACCTGGAACTTGTAACTATGACCCTATTTGAAAAGATATTATTTAATTTTTTAATTTTAATTTTTATTTTTGAGTTGGGGTCTCACTCTGTTGCCCAGGCTGGAGTGCAGTGACGTACTCATGGCCACAGCAGCCTTGACCTGCTGGACTCAGGCGATCCTTCCACCTCAACCTTCCAAGTAGCCGGAACTACAGGCACACACTACCACGCTCAGCTAATTTTTGATTTATTGTAGAGACGAGGTCTCGCCAAGTTGTCTAGGCTGGTCTCGAATTAGCGACTCAGGCAATTCATTCGCCTGGGCCTCCCTAAGTGCTGAAATTACAGACTGAGCCACTTAGCCCGGCCTATAATTAAATTAAAGATCTCAATATAAGATGGGATTAGGGTGGGCCTTAGATGTAATGACAAGGGTCTTTATAATGTAAGAGAAGAGGAGAGGACATGAGAGAAGGTAAAGACGGAGGCAAAGATTAGAATCCTGCAGCCACAAACCAAGCAGTACCTGGAGTCACTAGAAACTGGAAGAAGTAAGCAAGGATTCCAGGGGAGAATCCTTCCCAAGAGTCCTTGGTGGGAGCATGGCCCTGCTGACACCTTTATTTTAGACTTCTGGCCTCCATAACTGTGAGACTATAAACAACAGCTGTCATTTCAAGAAGGCTCTAGAAAGAGACACACAAGGAGAGTGCCATGTGATAACAGAGGCAGATGTTGGAATGATGAGTCTACAAGCCAAAGGATTTCCAGCAACCACCAGAAACTAGGAAGAGGCAAGGAAGGATTCTTCTCCGGAATCTTACTAATGTTTCGTTTGTATGTGATTGATATCGAAAAAGCAACGCCCAGGTGAATGCTTCCTGAGAAGTGGCACACAAGTCAGTTATTCACAATGAGAACATGAAAGAAACATAAAGGTCAGTTTATTCATCATCTTGAGTCGACTGTCAGCCAGCAGTTAATTGGTTAAAAACTCCAGTTCGAAAGTTTTGTTATTGGATTTAGAACTTTCACGGCTTAGGTCACGAAGATGTCTAAGGTTATCATCTTGTGGGTATAAGGTCACAAAATATAGTATAAGAAATAAAATTAACCTTTAAAATGAAAATACAGAGTCACGAAAGGGCCGATATGGGGACAACCCTTTGAAGAATGTCGTTTTACTATTTTCTCTCAGTAACTGGCTAATGTATCAGATTGCCTTAAATGGATGAATTTTTACCTTGTGATTTTAAAACTATATGAAACTATATGAAAGAAGCTCCTTGGATGTGCTGAAGTCCTGCCCCTTCTTGGGTAAAATTTATAGTAGTCAAAGTACAGCCAGATTTGATCAGATGGAGGGTTTATACTCCTAAACTCCTGTGAAATTATTAATTTTAATGGAAGTTTTAGCATCAGTTGGAGATGTACTTTGAATCTTCAGTACAGACATGATATTTTGAGAAGATTCTTGCTGGTAGGTGTCAGATCTTTTGGGGATTTATATCAGCAGGACAAGACTGAAATGCCTATTTGACACAATTCCTCCAGTCAGAGCTGGGGAATATGACTGTATTGTGAAAGAACATATTCAGTTTCTTTGAAATATCTCCAATGAAAACAGAGGTAATATTCATATAATTCCCCACCAAAGAAAAGCATGTTAAAAAGTTGTTGACCTTGTAAATGTGTCACTACTTACAGAGAAACAGTGAGCATATTCCATGAGGTAGTCATGGCAAAAATATCAAATTTTATGGTTTGTCACAGATTAATAAGCAAATAATATCCAGGCTGCGCAAACCTTTTTCAATAACTTGAGCGATTATCAAAGATTACACAGGGCACATTTAGCAAAAGTACAAAAACAAATATGAACATCAATCTGGAGCTGGGCCTCATTAATTCTTTACACACCAGTGAAATTAAAGTAAAGCAAAAAATATTCACTGTATAACTAGGGACCTGTGTAGAGAAGTTGTTAAAATACTATTTCTCATTAATAATTTAAGAGAATAAATGAAATCGCTATTTCAGTAAGGTGAGTTGGCATTGCCTGGATTTGACACTTAAAATTCTGTTTTGTAGTAAAGAATTAACCTTACCCAGAGAGAAGTCTGGCCTTTGCCCTCAGTTACTGAGAGGTGATTTCTGGGCTCCTGGAATGTCCAACCTGATGGGAATATTTTGTTTGCCTGAGGGCTTTGGTCACCGGACAGATTAACAATGTGATTTATGACCAGGCCATATCAGTTTCCTTCTCCAGAGAAACTAAAGACTAAAGTTATTAACCTGACCCCTGGAAGCACTGACTTAAGGACCATCATCTTGGCGGTATGTTATCAAGCCCAATAAAGCCTCAAAGGCATGAGTGAGATTTCCTCATTGGCCATTCTTCATGTATTATCACAACTTATGGCTAGGAGGAGAAAACACTGTCCTTGGCTCCTTGAGACAACTGGAAGTTCCTGTTTGGACCCCTCCTAGACTCTCTGCTTTATGCATCTCTTCTCTTGGTTGATTTTAACATGTGTTTTTCTCTGTAATAAACAGTAGCCCTGAGTATAACATCTTTCAGTGGCATTTGTGAGTTCTTCCAGGTAATTACCAAACTTGAGTGTGGTTTTGGGTACACCCCCAAACTTGCAATTGGTGTTAGAATTAAAGGCATTCCTGTTTCTTCAGACTTTGTGGTTTGGTTAGGTCTGAAAAATGTCTAAGGTCAGATGAAGAATAGTAAAACAACTAGAAAAACAAGATAAAATCAAGTACACACAGTATTGAAACAAATATATATGTATGTATACATCCATGTTAACATATGCATATTTTGTACAATTGGTATTTTTTCTTGTCCCTGATCATTTCCCTGTATTTGAATAGCAGAATTCCTCTCTCTGAATGATTGATTGTCCACTCCATACTTACCTGCCTACTACTGTTGGTGCAGTCATATAACCCAGTTTTGGTTAATCAAAGTCCTTTGTAAAAATAAAATGGCTGGTTCCCATGACTAAACTAAGCCAATTAAAGTCCTCTATGAGATTTTTCTACTATAGCTATTGAGGAAAAATGTCTCTTTTCATCTAGAGTTGCCACAAAGAACAGGATATTTGCTTGGAATTGCTGGTAGCCATCTAGGTATCTCCATACAGTGTAAAAAGCTGCTGTTTTTAAGAATGAAGACCCCTTAGAGGAAAGAAATGTCAAGAATTGGGTCAAGAGACCCAATGACATAATTTGATTTCTTGGATCTTATATACCTGAGGTTAAATTCATCATTCTTTCTAAATATCTGAGCTCATATTATCATTCTTCTTTTTTGTCATTTTAGGTTGAATTTTTTTTTCCTGTCACAATCTCATACTAGACACTGAAAGCAGTGTTTTTGATGGACAGCTAGCACACATTGAAAAATATGTATTGCATGCATACGAAAATGAATGGATACATGAATATAATAGAAATGTCTGGGACCATAAATCTTTGATATCCAACCAGAAGTCATCCCTGATGAGACATGAAAGTGGAGCAGAGACAATACTCTAGGAAATTGCTCACTTTTAAAAATTATAGACATTTGATCAACAATTTTCTTGAGGACTCCCTAGCCATTGTGATGGGCTAAATCATGTATAGTAAGCAATCTTTTTAGTCCTTTAACTTAATGCACGTGTCTATTAGACTAGGATTTGCTCTTGGTCCAAGAGATCAAACCACTTTTTTATGAAACAAAACAGAGAAGTCCAAACCAGAGGGAAAACACATTGAAAGAAGTGGAGGAATTTTTCTTAAGGACTGGATTACAGTTAACCTATCAGAAAGTCTTCTCCAAATTGAGTGTGTGATGGGCCCCCTACACTCGCAGGAAGCTTCTCAGCGTATCATTCATTTGGCACGAAGCAATTCAACTGGGCCACAAGGCAGGAGGATGTTCAAAGAAAGAAACCCCCAAAGAAGTGACATTAAGAGGGCATATGGAATACTTTTAACCTGTTCTCTTTGGGGGCAGTTCTATCAATGTTCCTTATGACAAACAAGCTATATCTTGAGACATTATAAATTCTCTCTCCATGTGGATAAATATTCAAATATCTCTTACTTTAGGGATTAAAAAGTAAGGCAAAGCCTTTTCTGTCATTTTAGTAGAGGTGGTGATACCACAGGGGAAACCTGGGGTGCCTTTTGGCTTTTTCTTTGTATCTTCTCACCAAGTTTTCCCAGATAGCTAAAGCATATGTGTTTTTGTCATGCAAAAGCAGTTTTAAGAGTGTTTCTAGAAGGACACATGGCCCTTCATAACTTCTGTAGGCACCTCCTATAAAGAAATTATGGAACTACATTTGAGTAATGTAAACTTTTTAAAGTTCACAAACATTCTGAGGCTTGGCATTTGTCCCTTGAGCTATGGTTGTAAATATAAGTAGTTTTGTGGATATCATGTAAGATAGAGGTGATTTCTTCCTCTTTCTCTCTCCCTCTCTCCTCCTCCTCCTCTTCCTTCTCCTCCTCCTCCTCCTCCTCCTCCTTCTTCTTCTCTCTCTCTCTCTGGCACATATGGTAGCTGCTTCCTCTGCTTGCATCTCTGAGTCTCTGAGACAGACTCCTTTTTTACCAAGTCACATTTGCATCAACAGCATATGAGAACATTGGTCTAACTACACGTTCCACAGTCATGACTAGCTTAGTATTTTTCTAGTCTGATAACTTTTGATCTCTATGATGAGCAGAGCACACCTGCTGTCCTAAGACAGAACAGTAACAATGAGCAAGTATTAGGGAGTAGCATAATATCCTTTGGATTTAAACTGTGTTTTTATTTAAATTTAATACTTCCCTTTCAAATGTATATTTGACTTTTTCTCTTTTCTTTCCTTTACGCATTATATAAGCATAATTTTCTCTTGGCAACCATCACTTTTTCAAAATAAACTGTAACACAATTAACCATACCTCTGGTGATGAATTCTTTTGGATTATTTTCAATATTTTTGCTGGTTCTTGCCCACATCTGCTCAAGGTGCTGCACCAACAGACTTGTACAAGAGCCAAGGAAGTTAACTGTGCCCCCAAATATTACTGAATGTCCTCAGGGATGACTTACAGATGTTTATAAATAAGTTGATTCCTGCTGTGTGCAACCTGACCTTTTGTGCTCTTCCATGACCAAGGTCTCTACAGAACCTTCTTTGCATACTTGATACTACTGAAGCATTAAACTCTCCACTGAACCCGACTCAGGTATAGTCTCAGCCAAAGTGAACACATAATTTTTTTCCATTACTGACTTACTCTTTGTTGAAAGGATCACAAAGCAATGCTGTTATTGCTGACACGTTGCCTTAAATATGTTCTATTTTTTTTTCTACAAAGGATTGGGATGTATAATTATGGAAAGAATTTTCTAGGCTTCTTACCCTTCATGTATGATAAATCTACCAGCCTATTCCATCAATTTGCTAGGCCTCTTAAAATCTGTCTAAACACAAGCCACGGAAAGAGCTTTCATATTGTCCCAGGAAGATCCTCAACCCACATTCAAATAAACATCTTATCGATTCTACCTTACCAGTTCCTCAGGCAAGCGTGGCTGTTTAGCACTGATAAAGTCTAAGCTAAATTGAAGTCCTTTCCCAAATAATTAATGCTGAAATGATCATTTTTTAGCATGTACATTTATCTGCATTTATAAGTTCATGAGATATATTGACAGATTTCTTTCCAGACAGATTACTTTTAACCTAGTCACCTTTGCATTGGTATATGAGAAAATCAGCCTAACTTCACTATTCACAATATTGACTAACTTAATATCTTTCTAGTTTGATAATTTCATAAGGAAAATTATAATATCTTATTGCATTAAACTTTTACAGCTTGTTTTTCATTTGCATTGGAAGATCATAAGTAAAATTAGAATTCAAAATGAGAATTTGCAAATTTTCAAATATATTTTTATTCAAGTAATGCATATACTTGGTAGCAAAATAATGCAGATAAATATGAACAATATTTTAAACTTTATCTCTTAAACCTAGGTATCACTCTTTAGAGGAAGCCTCTTTTAAAACTGCTATATTTTAGATTTTTTGTAGGTTATTTCCTTAGCTCCCATACTTTTGACTCATTGATTTTGAAGATTCATTGATTTATCACTTTGTTTAATGATTCCCAGATACATAAAATGAAGATTCAGCTCACTTAAACTGGTCCATTTTCCTCTTTTCCTCTCTTCTTTTCTGAATGTTTGATATTTATATTTTGCTTACTTTTCTGTTCAATTTGATTAATGTACATAGCTTGAATAATTATTTTTTCTCTAATGAGTCATAAACAGTGTTCCTGTTACCTATTGGTAAGTAAAAACATCTGAAAATAAAATGATATAAGTTAAATTCACTAATCTCATGGACAATGGTTAGAAATTCCATTAGGGCACAATAGGGGTGACTTATTTCTGCTCCATGATGTTTGGTATTTCAGCTAAAAAGACTCAATGACCAAAAGTCATAAAGTGGCTGATGGTGGAGTCATCTCAAAGGCTTCCTCACTGACATGTCTGGTGGCTGATGCTGGTATAGCCTAGGACTTGAGATTGACAGCTAGAGTATCTACATGTATTCTCTTCATGTCGCTTAGGTTTCTTCACAGCACAACTATTTTAGAATGGTTGGGCTTCTTATATGGTGTCTCAAGGCCCCAAAGATGAGTGTTGGAAGAGTAGGAGGAAGCTGTATGCCTTGGAAGTTATGCAATGCCACTTGGCCTCCAACTAAAGTGAGAGTCACTATGGTTGACCCAGAATCAAGGATAGTCATCATAAATTCCACCTCTTGATAGAAAGTGTCATACAATTTACAGATATATTTTACAACTGTCACAACATATTGCTTAGGGCCAACCTAAGTAGTTCAGTGGGATTTCAATTCCTTCTCTATAAATTTAGTATCAGAACCACTGAACCACATAAATAAGAATGTCCTTAGCAGGAAGTTCAAATGGATTTTTCTTTCTTTCACTCCATTTAATTCCTTTTCTTTTCTTTTTCTTTTTTGTTTGAGTTAGAGTCTCACTCTTGTCACCCAGACTGGAGTGAGGCCCAGCCACCATAGTCTTGATCTGCTGAACTTAAGCGATCCTTCTGCCTCAGCCTTCCAAGTAGCTGGAACTACTACTAATGCCGTAATAAACATATATGTGTGGGTATCTTTTTCATGGAGTGATTTGAGTTCCTTTAGGTATATTTCCAGAAGGGGGACTGGGGGCTCATATGGAAGGTCAATTTTTAGATGCTTTAGGACTTGCCAGACTGTTTTTCATAGAGGTTGTACTAGTTTACATTCCCACCAACAATGTAGAAGCGGTCTCTTTTCCCCATATCCTTTCCAGCATCTGTTGTTTTTTGAGTTATTGATGATGACTATTCTGATTGGAGTTAGGTGATATCCCAGTGTGGTTTTAATTTGCATTTCTTTGATAGCTAGTGAGGCTGAGCATTTTTTTCATGTATCTGTTGAAGGTTCGTATGTCTTCTTTTGAAAAGTGTCCATTCATAACTTTTGCTGACTTTGTAATGGGGCAGTTTGCTTTTTTCTTGGCACATTTGAGTTCCTTGTAGATCCTAGGTCTTAGTCCTTTGTCAGATATACAGTTGACAGATATTTTTAGTCTCCCCACTCTCTTGATGGTTTCTTTGGCTTTGAAGAAGCTTGTCAGTTTAATGAGGTCCCACTTGTGTATCTTATCTCTTATGATATGGGCACTTGGGGTTTTGATCAGGAATTGGTTGCCATTACCAATTTCCACAAGGTGTCTTCTGCATTTTATAAAGTTCTTATAGTTTAAGGTTTCATGCTCAGCTCTTGGATTCATTTAGAGTTGATTTTTGTGTGTTTTGACAGGTAGGGGTTCTGTTACAATCTTCTGAAACTGGTCAACCAGTTTTCCCAGCACCATTTACTGAATAGGTTCCCCTCCCCCCAGTGGTTGATGGTGGAGGTTTTGTCAAGGATGAGTTGGTTGAGAAATTGAGGTATTTCTTCCAGAATATCTATCCTGTTCTATTGGTCTATATGCCTATTCTAGTACCAATACCAGGCTGTTTTGATTATTATAGCCTTATAATAAACTTTAGAATCTGAAAATGTGAAACCTTCTGCTTTGTTCCTTTTGCTGAGGGTTGATTTAGTTATTCATGATTGCTTGTGTTTCCACAGGAATTCCTGTATTGTCATTTCCAAGTATAAGAAAATTGATGCTGGTAATTTAATGAGAATTGCATTAAATCTGTAGATTGCTTTTGGTAAGATGGACAGCTTAACAATGTTGATTCTTCCAGTCCATGAGCATGGAATATTTTTCCATTTGTTTGTGTCATCTTTGATTTCTTTGAGTCGTGTTTTGTAGTTTTCATTGTAAAGATCTTTCACTTCTCTGGTTAGGAATATGCCAAGGTATTTCTCCTTTTTTGTGGCTATTGTGAATGGGATTGTGCTTTTTATTTGAGTTTTTGTTTGTTTATTGTTGGTGTATAGAAAATGCTATTGTCTTTTGCACATTTATTTTACCCTGAGATTTTGCCACAATTCTTTATCAGAGCAAGGAGGTTTTGACAGATTCTCTTTAGTTTTTGAAATATAGAATCACGTCCTCTACAAAGAGGGAAACTTGCTCTTTTCTTATTTGGATACCCTAGATTTCCTTTTCTTGTCTGATTGCTCTAGCTAAGACTTCTAATTCTATGTTGAACAGAAGGGTGAGAGTGGGCATCCTTGTCTTGTTCCAGTTTTCAGGGAAAATGTTTCCAATTTCTGTCTGTTTAGCTGTATGTTGGCTGAAGGTTTCTTAAAGATGACTCTTACTATTTTGAAGTATGTTTCATCTATGCCTAGATATTCGAGGGTTTTTATCAAGAAGGATTGCTGGATATTATCAAAAGTTTTTTCTGTGTCTGATGATAAAATCACGTGGTTTTTGTTTTTACATCTGTTGATGTATTTAATGGTCTTGTGGATGTTAAACCAGCCCTGCATCCTGGGAATAAAGTCTACTTGGTCATGGAGGATTATTTTTGAGATGTGTTGTTGGATCCAGTTTGCTAGAATCTTGTTTAGAATTTTACCATCTTTATGTTCATCAAGGATATTGGCCTGTAGTTCTCTTTCTTTATTGAATCTTTACCCGGTTTGGGTATTAATGTGATGCCAACTTCATAGAATGTTGTGGAGAGAGTTCTTTTTTTATTGTCTGGAATGGTTTCAATAGGATTGATATCAGCTTCTCCTTGTATGATTTGTAGAATTTTGCTGGAAAGCCATCTGGTCCAGGGCTTTTTTTGTAGGTAGTTTTCTTATAACGTAGTCAATTTCCTGCCTTGTTATTGGTATATTTAGGGACTCAATTTCTTCTTTTTTCCAACTGGTGAGGTTGTATGATGTCAGAAAGTTCACCATTTCATTTAGGTTTTCAAGTTTGTTTCCATACTGGTATACATAGTAATCTCTGACAATCTTTTGTATTTCTTCGGAGTCAGTTGCGACCAGATCTTTTGTATTTCTGATTGCATTTATTTAGAGTTTCTAATCTCTTTGTTTTTAGTCAGTCTAGCTAGGAGTCCATCAATCTTGTTTATCCTTTCAAAGAACCAGCTTTTTGCTTCAATGATTTTTTTGTATTATATTTTTGTCTTTTATATCCCATATTTGGGCTTTTATTTTAGTGATCTGGATTCTTCTGCTGAAGTTAGGGTTTTGGTGATCTTACTTTTCCAGCTTCCTTAGGTAATTTTTTAGGCTGTTTACTTGTGATATTTCATTTTCTTTATGTGTGTACATAGAGATATGACTTCCCCTCTTAATACTGCTTTCATGGCATCCCAGAGGTTTTGGTAAGATGTTTCTTCATTTTCATTTGTTTCCAGGAATCTTTCAATGTCTGTTTTGATTCCCATGTTGACCCAGAAGTTGTTCAGCATCTTGCTGTTTAGTGTCCATATTGTTGTGGGTTTTGGGACAACTTTATTGGTGTTGACATTTATTTTTATTCTATGTGGTGTGAGAAGATGCATGGCAGTATTTCAATCTTATGAAATTTGTTTAAACTTGATTTATGGCCAATGATGTGGTCAATCTTAAAGTACATTCTATGTGGTGATAAGTAGAATGTATACTCTGTGGTTGTTGGGTGACGTGTTCTGTAGGTATCATTTAATTCCATTTGGTCAAGCATCACATTGAAGTTCCATATCCCCTTGTTGATTTTCTGTCTTAATGATCTGCCTAGGGTTGTTAGTGTGGTATTTAAATCCCCAATTTTGATAGAGTTAGAGTCAATATCTTTTTTAAGTTTACCTAGAAGTTAATTTATGAAAGTTGGTACTCTTATTTTGGGTTCATACATGTCTAAGATGGATACTTCTTGTTGATGGATTGAATCTTTAGTCATTATGTAGTGCCCTTCCATATCTTTTTAAATTTTTGATAACTTAAAGAGTATTTTGTCTGATATTTATATTGCAACTCCTGCTTTCTTTTGTGTTCTGTTCAGCTGTAAATTTGTTTTTCATCCTCTTACTTTGAGTCTGTGAGTGTCTTCTCTGGTAAGATGAGTCTCCTGGAGACAACATATTGTTGCATCATGATATTTTATCCTATTTGCTATACTATGTCTTTTCAGAGGTGCATTTGTTCATTCATATTCTGGCTAATTATTGAGATATGAGAGTTTATCCCTTTCATGAGGTTCTTACTGAGTTTGCTGCTATTTGTTTGTTTATTTGTTGTCTTTCTTTTGATTTTGGGGTTGATGTATGTGTTTTTGATCTTTTTCCTGCATTTTTGGAGAGATTGTGGTCGTTCTTTTTTTTCTTTCTTCTGTGTTTAATACTTTCTTAAGTGTTTCTTGTAGAACTGGTCTGGATGTGGCAAAAACTCTTAGGATTTTAATGGGAAGGATTTTAATTCTCCATCACTGATGAAAGTTAGCTTAACTGCATATGTAATACTTAATTGAAATTGTTTATCTTTGAGAATTTTGAAGATTGGACTCCAATCTCTCCTAACTTGAAGTGTTTCTGCAGATTATTCAGCTGCTATTCTATTTGATCTTCCCTGGTAGGTAGTCTGATCCTTCTCTCTTACTGCCCTTAGGATTTTTTCTTTATATATCTACTTTGTCTAAGCAAATTACTATGTGTCCAGGAGTTGGCCTACTCATTTGTTGTCTTGCAGGTGTTCTCTGAATCTCTTGTGTTTAAATGGTCACATCTCTGATGAGATGAGGTAAGTTTTCTTGGATAATTTCATGGAATGTTTGTTCCAGGGAGGTCTCTGTCTCTCTATCTGCCTCAGAGATTCCAATTAATCTTAGGTTCAGCCTCTTGCTATAATTGCTTCTCTTGAGACTTTGTTCTATCTTTTAAACTTCCTTTCTATGTTTTTAATGGTTTGGGTTAGTTTCATATTTTGGTCCTCAAGTTCTGAGATTCTTTCTTCTGCTTGGTTAATTCTGCTTTCTGTGCTTATCAGTTTGTTATTTATTTCATTTGCTGGATTATTTATTGCTGTTATCTCAGTTATCAACTTCTTCATTCTCTCCTCTTGTCTTTACTCATTTCTATTTATTCTCTCTATTTATATCTTTATATCTGGGATTGTGGTTTGAGACCAATCATTTTGGGGGCTTTTTACTGTTTGAGTTCTGAAGTCTGTATTCTCAGTTTTGTCCTCCCAGGGGTCTGTATGAAAACTCATATTCTTCCTTTGATTTTTCTTCATTTGTGAAGGTTTTCTTCCTCCTTTTTTAGCCTCTTCTTTAATTCTGTTGTTCAGTGATGGGGGACAGTTTTTATTTCTGTTTGCTCAAGCTCCTATTCTTCCTCATGTAGATCCTCTGGCTTTGTTTAATTTTGAAGCTGGACTGGGGTTGTGGGGGTTGTACTTTTGACAGTTTTGAGATTGAATTAAGAGTGGAGTTGTGATACAGAAGCTATCTACAGATCCTAGTATCTGCTGACAGATGTGTGGGATCCTGAAACCCAATTACACCACCTTAAAACCTGTTCATGCAGTGGGGGTGTATGTTTGCACCCTGAAAACAAAATGGAATAAGAAAAAGGAAAAGAATGGAAAAAGGAAGGAGGAAGATGAAAGGAAGGTGAAGAGAGAGAAGAAGAGGGAAACAGGCACACCAACAAATGAATAAACAGAGAAACAAACAAAGACAAAAAGCAACAACAACAAAAAGTATACAATCATACAAACAAACAAACTAAATCTCCTTCTTGATGTACTCACCCTCAAAAACACCCATACAAAACGGAAATCTAAACAAATTAAAATAACAGAAACAAAGCAAGTATGAGAATGTAAACAAAACCAGAAAAAGTTGAAAAAAAAGAAACAAAAACAACAAAAAAACCCACACAAACAAAAAACTCACTCTGTTGCATTTCCGTAACTCCAAGTTCCTTTCCCAAGCACTATCACCACTTTTGTGTGCCACTTTAGTGAGTGGCTCTGTTCTCTAGCCCATCCCCTCCACTCTCAGTGCAGGCTGATAGAGTTGCTCTCAGCATGGGACATATGTCCCATGGACTACTGTGGGTGGAGGATGGATCAGATCCAGACTTAACTTACTCACCTGCTGCTGCCACTGTTGTCAAGTCTCCTACTCAAATCAGACGTGTCTGTGCCTGATCCGGCATGAGAGAGGAGAGCCTGCATCTCTGCATCTGATGGTCAGTCTCAGATGGGTGCAGTGTTAGCCTCTGGGTTCCAAGTTGGAGGCTGGACAGAACTGGGTGGGGCAATGCAGGTTTCTGCCTGTTCCTGGGACAGAGAAGGTGGTGCTGGTCAGTGTCTTCTCACTGGTGGTGGGGTTTCATTCCAGATTTCCACACCCTACCTTCTCCATGGTTCCTGCTGCTAGTGTCTGGCCTGAGGCCACAAGTGATGATGTGGGCTAGGTACCAGGCCATGAGTAGGAGCTGTTCTTTGCTGCCTCCTCTCAAGAGAGTCCTGAGAAGGACAAACAATCCTTCATGCTAGGGTCTCCAATCTAAGGGCAGTGGTGGTTTGTAGTCACCTCTGGAGGAGACCCCCAGGTGCATGAATCTGAGACTCACTCCAGACATACTTTCACCCACCAGCACACATGCACTCATTCAAAGAGTCTTTATGGACACTCACTTTTGCAGAGACTCACATTCTGATCTTCTCCATTGCTATTTGCCTCTCTCTCTAAAGTTTCTAACTGCATTATTTTTTCTTCCACAATTTGCCTTAATTGTTTTCAACTTTTTTTCCCACAGTGTCTCAATCATGCCTTCTAGTCATTGAATGCTTTCTTTCTGGATGATTTTATCTCAGAGCTCCTTGTTTATTATTATGCCAATCAGGGAAGTTTCTCCCTAGATCCATGGCACAGCTGTCATGCTGAGATTCTCATTTACTGATGTCCTTCACTGGAGCTTCCTAGGCTTCCATTCTTTTGGTTGATTCTCTTTATTGTGGATTTCTTCCACTAAGGAAGAGTTTCTATGAGACAAATTTTCTGAGTGCTTATGCATGTGAAAATGTCTGCTTTTGCCAGGTGTGATGGCTCATGCCTATAATCTCAACCCTGTGAGAGACTGAGGTGGGGGAATCCTTGAGTCCAGGAGTTTGAGACCACCCTGGGCAACACAGAGAGACCTTATCTCTACAAAAGAAAAATGAATACATAAAAATAAAAAATAAAATAAAATGTTTGTTGTCATTGTTATATACTAGCCTGGTCAGGTAGACTATATACTAGGTCCAAGCTAAGTTTCCGTTTATACTTTTAAAGGGATTTTTATATGCTTTCTAGAATGCAGTTGTACTGATGGAAATTCTTATTTGTCTTATTAATCTTATTAATCTTATTTGTCTTCTTTGTAGGTGTCATGTGATTTTTTTAAACTCAATTTTCTTGAATATTTCTCACAATTGGAATATTTTAAACCATTTCTCCCTTTTCAAAATAGAGTCAGAGTCTTGTCGTTTTGCCCAGGCTGATCTTTAACTTCTGACTCAAGTGATCCTCCTGCCTCAGCCTCCCAAAACCGTGAGATTACAGACATGAGCTACTGTGCCTAGTCTAACATGAATCTTTATTCTTTTTATTCAGTTTGAGAAAAAAAATTATAGCTCTATTTTATGAATATAATTCTATTTTCTATTTTTAAGTTTAAGACTTGAAACTATAAAAATTATTTATTCATTTATTTTATTTTACTTTTTTATTTTAAAGATGTGGGGTACAATTTTGGATTAGGTATACATGTGGTCATCATACAGGTAACATTTGGGCCTCCTTTTGGTCCCCACTTTGCCTGATTGAGATCAGATACCTTATTGATGTTGTGTGTCCCCACCCCACACTCACCCAGGCAGTATCCCACTACTGCCAATCTCTTTCTTATAGTAGTATGGCAAATGTTCAGGGTTCGCTTATGAGTGAGAACATGTGTACTCTGTTCTTTGTTTCTGTGAAAGATCACTGAGTATGATAGACTCTAAATTAATCCAAGTTGCTGCAAAGTCCATATGGTTGTCATTTTTGTCTGCATAACATTACATTGCGTATATGTATCACTTTTTTTTAACCAGTCCACTATCAATGGGTAGCATGATTAGTTCCTTGTTTTTGCTGTTGTGAATAGTGCTTCAATAAACATGCATGTGCAGGTATCTTTTTTGTAGAATGATTTGAGTTCCTCTGGGTATATTCTCAGTGGAGAGATTGCTGGGTCATATGGAAGGTCAATGTCTAGTTCTATCAGAAATCACCACACTGTTTTCCAAAGAGATTACACTAGTTTGCATTCCAACCAGCAGTGTAGAAGCATTCCCTTTTCTTTGCATCCTTGCCAGCATCTGTTGTTGTTTGTTTTATTAATGATGACCATTCTTACTGAGGTTGGGTGGTATCTCAATGTGGTTTTGATTTTCATTTCTTTGATGATTAGTGAGACTGAGCACTTTTTCATGTGGCTGTTGGCTACACTTTTGATAAGTGTTTATGAATGTCTTTTGCCCATTTTTTAATGGAGCTGTTTGATTTTTTCCTTTTGGCACATTTGAGTTCCTTGTAGATCCTGGTTGTTAGGTCTTTGTCAGATATACAGTTGGCAATTATTTTTCCTATTCTGTGAACTCTTTCCCTGCTCTCTTGATGGTTTCTTTTGCTTTGAAAAAGTTTTTCAGTTTGATGATGTCTTACATGTCCATCTTATCTTTGATGGCATGGGCAGTCGGGGTTATGATCAGGAATTGATCGCCAGTTCCAATTTCAATAAGTATGTCTCCTAAATTTTCTAAGGTTCTTGTATTTTGAAGTTTTACATTTAAGTCTTATCCATTTAGAGTTGATTTTTATGTATGGTGATAGGTCGGGTCCTGTTTCCATCTTCAGAATGTGGTTAGCCAGTTTTCCTGGCACCATTTACTGAACAGATTCTCCTTTACCCAGTGATGGTTGGTGGGGGCTTTGTCGAGTATTAGTTGGTTGGGAAATTAATGTTTTGCTTCCAGAATCTCTATACAGTTCCATTGGTCCATATACCTATTCTTGGACCAATACCAAGTTGTTTTGATTATTGTAGTCTTATAGTAAAGTTTAAAATCTGGAAGTGTGATATCTCTTGATTGCTTCTTTTGCTGAGTATTGTTTTGGCTCCTTGTGGTCATTTATGTTTCCATATGAATTTCTGTATTGCAATTTCCAGGTCTGAGAAGAATTTTGTTGGTAATTTAATGGGTGTGCGTTGAATCTGTAGTTGCCTTTGGTAGGATGGGCATCTTAACAATGGTGATTCTTCCAGTCCAATGAGCATGGAATATTTTTTATTTGTTTGTGTCTTCTTGGATATCTTTGAGCAGTGTTTTGTAGTTTTCATTGTAAAGGTCTTTCACTTCTGTGGTTAGAAAGATGCTGAGGTATTTCATTTTTTTGTGTGGCTATTGTGAATGGGACTGTACTTTTTATTTGGTTCTCTGACTGCTTGTTGTTGGTGTATAAGAATGCAACTGTCTTTTGCACATTTATTATGTACCCTGAGACTTTGGCAAACCCTTTATCAGTGAAAGCAGGTTCTATACAGATTATCTTGGGTATAATATCATACCATCAGCAAAGAGGGATAACTTAACTTTCTCTTTTTCTATTTGATAATCCCTGATTTCCTTCTCTTGTCTAATTGCTCTAGCTAGGACTTCCAACACAATGTTGAATAAGAGAGGTGAGAGTGAGCATCCTTGTTTTGTTTTAGTTTTCAGGGGAAATGTTTCCAGTTTCTGCCCATTTTGCAGTATGCTGGCTGTGGGGTTATCATAGATGGCACTTAGTTCTTTGAGGTATGTTCCTCCTAT
Source organism: Carlito syrichta (assembly GCF_000164805.1). Lineage (NCBI taxonomy): Eukaryota > Metazoa > Chordata > Mammalia > Primates > Tarsiidae > Carlito > Carlito syrichta. The sequence goes on along the minus strand of NW_007251123.1, from coordinate 19,969 downwards.
GCCTAGGTGTTAATGGTTTTTATCAAGAAGCGATGCTAGATTTTATCAACAGCTTATTCTGCATCTAACAATATAATTATGTGGTTCTTGTTTTTACATCTGTTGATGTATTTAATTACATTTATAGTCTTATGGATGTTAAACTAGCACAGCATTCTGGGGATGAAGTCTACTTGGTCTTAGTGGATGACTTTTGAGATGTGTTGTTGGATCCAGTTTGTTAGAATCTTGAGAATTTTTGCATCTATGTTCATTAGAGACTTGGCCTGTAGTTCTCCTTTTTTGGGGTGAGGGGGTTCTTTACCTGATTTGGCTATCAGTGTGATATTAGCTTTGTAAAATTGTTTGGGGATAATTCTGTCTTTCTCAATTGCCTGGTATATTTTCAGTAGGATTGCTATCATTTTCTCCTTTTATGTTTTGTTGAATTATCCTGGAAAGCTGTATCTTCTAGAGCTTCTTTTCATAGGTATTTTTCTTATGATTGAGTCAATTCCCTGGGTTGTTATTGGTCTATTTAATGTCTCAATGTCTTCCTATTTCAATCTGGGAGGTTGTGTGATGTCAGAAAATCCTCCATTTCATTTAAGCTGTCAAGTTTGTTTCCATACAGGTGTGCATAGTAATCTCTGATAATCTTTTCTATTTCTTTGGAATCAGCTGTGATTTGATCTGTTGTATTTCTGATTGTGTTTATTTGGGCTTTTTCTCTTTTTCTCTTAGTCATTCTGGCTAGGGGTCCATCAATCTTGTTTATGCTTTCAAAGAAACTGCTTTTTGTTTTGTTGATTTTTTTCTATAGTATTTTTGTCTTCTATGTTCCATATTTGGGGCTTTTACTTTGGTGATCTGAATTCTTCTACTAAAGCTAGGGTTTTGGTGGACTTGTCTTTCCAGCTCCCTTAGATGATTTGCTAGACTGTTAACTTGTGATCTTTCCATATTCTTGATGTGTGTTCATAGAGATATAAATTTCCCTATAAGAACTGTTTTCATAGCATCCTAGAGGTTTTGGTAGGATGTGTCCTCATTTTCATTTGTTTCCAGGAATCTTTTAATTTCTGCTTTGATTTCTGTTTGACCCAGTAGTCGTTCAGCATCATGCTGTTTAGTGTCCATGTCTTTGTGGGCTTTGGGGCAATTTTGTTGGTGTTACTATTTATTTTTATTTCACTGTGGTCTGAGAAGGTGCATGGCAGTGTTTTGATTTTATGAAATTTGTTTATGCTTGATTTAAGGCTGAGAAAGTGATTGATTTTGGAGTATGTTTCATGTGGTGATGAGTAGAATGTATATTCTGTGGTTGTTGGGTGGAGTATTATGTAGGTACCTATTATGTCTATTTGGTCAAACATCAAGTTGAGATTTTGGATCTGTTTGTTGATTTTTGCCTTGATGATCTATCTAGGGTTGTTAGTGGGATAGATAAGTCCCCAGCTTTAATAGTGTTAGAGTCAATATCTTTTTTTAGTTTACTTAGTAGTTGCCTTATACATGCTAGTGCTCCTGTGGTGGGTGCATATATGTTTAGGATTGATATTTCTTGTTGATGGGTTGAACCTTTTATTATTATGTAGGGTCCTTCTGTAGCTTTTTAAATTTTGATAGCTTAAAGATTGTTTTGTCTGATATTAAGATTGCAAGTCCTGCCTTCTTTTGTGTTTCATTAGCCTGAAAACTCGTTTTCTGTTCTCCAACTTTGAGTCTGTGTGCATCCCTTGGGGTGAGATGAGTTCCTGGATGCAGCAAATTATTGGGTCATGAGTTTTTTCTGACTTGCCATTCTATGTCTTTTCAGTGGTGCATTTAGTCCATTCACATTCAGGCTGATTATTGAAATGTGATTTTTTTTATGCCCATCATGAAGTTCTTACAAAGTTACTTCCTTATTTTGTTTGTTTTCTTTTAGTTTTTGGGTTGATGTATGTGTGTGTTTACAAGTTTGCAATCATGATGTATTCTCTGTTGATTCTATATTCTGCTGTTCTCTTGGGAAGTGTGTGGTCATTCTTCTTTTCTCTCTTCTGTACTTAATACATTTTAAAGTGTCTCCTGTAGAACTGATCTGGAAACTGCACAATCTCTTAGGAATAGGAAGTCTGGGAAGGATTTTAATTCTCCATTGCTAATGAAGCTGTGCTCGGCTAGGAAGGAAATTCTTGATTGTAATTGTTTACCTTTGAGAACTTTGAATATTAGATTCCAGTCCCTTCTAGCTTGTAGTGTTTCTGCTTATAGGTCTGCTGCTATCCTGATTGGTTTTCCCCGGTAGGGAGTCTTTCCTTTCTCTCTTGCTGCCTTTAGGAGTTTTTCTTTTGTGCCTACTTTGTGTAGGTAAATTACTATGTGTCTAGGGGTTGGTCTTCTCTTTTATGTCTTGCAGGGGTTCTCTGTATCTCTTGTGTTTGGATAGTCACCTCTCTGGTGAAATGGGGAAAGTTTTCTTGGATAACCTCCTGGAATACTTGCTTAAAGTATTCTTTTTCTTCTTCTGAGATACTAATTAGGCTTAGGCTTAGCCACTTGATATAATCACACATCTTTTGGAAGCTTTGTTTTCTCTGAGTTTTCTTTCTATGTTTTTTACAGATCAGGTTGATTCCATGTTTTGGTCTTCAAGTTCTGAGATTTCTCTTTTGCTTAATTATTTCTACTTTCCACGCTTATCACCTTGTTATTTATTTTCTGGATTATATTTTTTATGACAAAAATCTCAGTTACAAGTTCTTTCAGTGTTGCATCTTGTCTTTCTTGAGTTTTATTCACTCTTTTCATCCATTCCCTAATCCCTGTTATATTTTGGGGCCAGTTGTTGATGACTCCCATATTTTGGGCTCTGAGGTCTGATTTTTCAGATGTTTTCTCTTTGTAACACTATGAATTACCTGTATCCCTCTATTGATGTTTCCTCATTTATGAGAGTTCTTTTCTCTTTAGTTCTGATAGTCAGTGACAGTGGAGGAGGTTTACACTTCTGATGTTTTTTTCAGTCTTCTATTCTTCCCTGGTCAGTACTTCGAATTTGTTCTATTTTGAAATAGGGCAGTGAGTGGGAAGTTTTGCTGTCACTTGTAGTTTAGAGAGTCAAATATGGTGCAAGATGGGGAGATAGGATTTAGAAACAACCTGCCAATCACAGTGTTCACTGATTGTGGTATGAGTTCCCTGAGACCAACTCCCCACCACTACTCTATATGATGATGCAATGGGTACATGTGTGTACCTCTGAGCCCAAAATACAGTAGCACAATAAGGAGAAGAAAGAAAAGTAGAAAGAAATGAGATGGACAAAAATTTTAAAAAAATAAATAGAGAACAACAAGAACAGAAACCAAAGCAAAAAACAATTAAACACACATACACACACCAAAACAATCTAAAATAACAAAGCAAAACAAAACAAAAAGCAACAACAACAACAAAAACAAGAAAACCAAACATGCACACACACACAACCTAAAATGAAAGGAGAAGAAAAAGAGAAAAAAGAAGGAAAGGAAAAAAAATAAAAGGAAAAAAAAAACAGAATTCAAATTGAACTCTCACACACGTATACACACACACCTTGAACCAAAAAAAGAGAAGACCAAAAAAAAAAAAAAAAAAAGCAAAATTAAAAAAACTGAATGAGGAACACTCAATCCTTCACATACACACATAAACAGAAAACAAAAGGTGAAAGTGGAAAGAAAGTGAAAAAAAAATAGTGGAGAATGCAGATTGAATCCTCACATACACATTCGTGACAAAGGAAAAATATAAAAAAAATAACAAACAAAACCCCTGCCCTCTTGTGACAGGTTTTGTCATTGTTCCTCTCAGCTGCCCCTCTGCTTTCTCCTTCAGATGCCATGGTCAGGGGATGCCCTCGAGTGGGGAGACTTGGGACTGTCCCTTCCCCAGGTACTGGTGGGAGGTACCCCAGTCAGGCTTATTCAGGAGTGAAGTCCTCCTACTGTGCCTGATGTCCAGGCTCTGCTGGGTTAATCCCTCTCAGTCACGTCCCAGTTGTGTGTTTCTGATGTACAGAATATTGTTGAGGAGGCAGGGGTTGAGTCAGACCCATATTCACCACTGATTTCTTTGGACATTTTCCTCATCCTTTTATGGCCACACCCTTTGTCCCACAACTGAATCAGGGCAAGGAATGGGGTGCCTGAAACTCAATCCCTGTCCTGTCCCTCTGGAGTTTGTGCTTTCAGGATATTTCCTCTGGGTTGCAATCAACCCCTAAGTAGTTAATCTATCTGTCAAAGAGATTGAGTCGGGTCTGTTGCTCCATGGTGAGCAAGCTGGAGCATTTTTTGCCCCATTTTCAAGATGGTGGCAGGGTGCCTCTTGTCATCATCTCCTGTGACGTTCTGCCTCTGGGATCCCTTGATGTGCTCCCTCCACAGCCCTTACTGCCAGAATTCAACCAGCCACTGCAGTGGTGAGACACCTGGAGCCAGGAGTCTTGTCTTGCAGTTTCTTCTCTAAAAGGACTTGGCTCAGCCTGTAATCCCGTGCCTTTGGGAGGCTGAGGTGAGTGGAGAGGTGAGTGGATTGCTTGAGCCTGCGGGTTGGAGACCCGCCTGGGCAACTTGGCGAGACCTCATCTCTACAGTAAATCAAAAAAATTAGCCGGGTGTGGTAGCGCACGCCTGTAGTTCCAGCTACTTGGAAGGCTGAGGTGGAAGGATCACTGGAGCCCAGCGGTTGGAGGCTGCGGTGGCCAGAAGCGGCCACTGCATTCCAGTCTGGGTGACAGAGTGAGACTCCGACTCAAAAAAAAAAAAAGTGTTTGGCTTCTGTGTCCTGGGAAGCACCAGGGACCAAGTAGAGCAACTGCAGCACTAGTCACTTAACCAGGAGAGCCCCGGCCACTTGTTCCCAAGTCTCTACTCAGTCACTCACAGGTCCACTTACAACACATACACACAGTGTTCCATACTCTTACTCACACTGGGTCTCAATTCAACTGGCTTCGCTGCCATCTTCCTGGAAGCATCAAGTTGTACTCTACTGGGATTTTTTTCATATGGAGACTCCTATCCTTCAGTTCTGGAGCTTCTTCTTTATAAAGTTTTTGATAACTTTCTCTTATTAATTTATTTTTTAGAACCTCAATATATCTTGCCTTTTCTTTCATGCTTCTCATTTCTCTCTCTCTTTTGAATATTTCAAAAAGCACTTTCTCTTTCTTTGATTGTTCCTTTTTGATAGCATTCTGTTCTTGTTTTGGTTATAACTTTCCAAACATTTTTGGGACTATTAAGGAGTTATTAAAAGAGTCTTGTTCTTTTCATCTCTAGCATTATTTTTTAATCTGTATTTTACCTTTCATTCTCTCTCCCTCTAGTTCTCTCTTTTCATGTATTCTTTCTCTCTCAGACTACTTCTCTTGCTCATATTTCTGGTGGTACATGGGTATCCATATGTACACATTTATATCACCAGAATTCTTTCTACTGTTATTATACATAGTTACGCTCCCCAGTGAAATTTTTCTCTTCAGTAGAAATGCTGCCTTTGAGCTTCACATGGTGAGAGAGGCATGCTGTGAACTAGCAGACTTCCATTTAATGTAAGCAGTAGGGCTCAGTTATCACACCACTGAAACTCCAAATGTCAGAAAGGGAATGGCTTTCTGGGGACTAAACACCCAAATCATGTGCCTTAACTTTCTCCATCTATTTCCTTAAATTTTATGGCAGTGGAGGTCTTTGCTATAAGAGACTAAATAAAACTCATTTTTCTTCTATGAGGTCGTGAGGGAAAAGAGGAGGAGGGAGCTACTTGAAAGAGCTGTGCCATACATTCCATATACAGACTTATAGTGAGTTCTCCTATTTGGGGCTTCATTTTTTACTTTGGAGTTAAACTAAACCTGTTGACTTTGAGCTTAACTTCCTGGGTGCTGACCAGCAGGATTTATCACAGTGGTCTTGGTATTCTCCTTGTAGTATGTGATGGTCTACAGAATTATTTGCCTTTTTCATCTTCCCACATATTTCCATTTATATTCTTTCTTCTGAAAATGTATGAGAATCCCTCTTTTATTGGTGACCACACATTTTTGGTTTGCTTAGCAGTTACAGGATCACTGACCAAAATACTTATTTGTTCATTTTTAAGGTTTTTTTTATTTTGGAGGATTCAAAACAGAAAAAAAAAAAAAAAATGAGAGTTGCATTTTTGTGCCCAGTCTTCCATCTTGAATCAGAAGCTTGTGACTAACATGTTTCAAACTGAATAAAAGATTTTAATTTCCTACACATTCAAGGGAAAGAGATGGACTCTTTTCCTGTATCTCATGCCAACCTGCTTGTGTTCATAAGAGGCAAACAAACACAAGGCACCTATTTCACATCAGGGTCTTAATGGTTCACCTGAAATTACTCAAGCTAATATTTGATTTAGCCACATTGCGAACATTGATTGTTGTCTTTCCAAAAGCAAGAGTTTCTCTTCAGCTGTAGTAATATGCACTTCAAGAACAGAATCACTGCCGTGTATAACATTTGGATTCTGATGCCCTTGTGTGTATTTCTTAAGGGGAATATTGCAAGGACAGCTTTAAGGCTTAGTAAAAAACCTACATATTATAGAAATTGAATATAAATCTTTAAAATGACTGATTTTGCATAGGGAGATAAAAGGCATTCCATTTGGGCACAGCAAGTCAAGTGAACGGCTCTTTGCATAGTGTAATATCAGAAGATTCAGGCTGTTTCAAATCATTCCTATTTGGAGACTGGTGTCCAGAACTTCATCATCATTTGATTACAAAACAGATCACCCTGAAAATGGTAGCATACGGTTTTGTTTCTTATTTTTACTTGGATGTGGATGAAGAAATGGAAAGAAAGTTTCTATAATAATAACGTAGACATGAAAAGGTAGAACCCACAGTGGGATGAGGGTACTCATCCTAAAAAAGCAGAGCTGAGTATCAGCAGTGGAGGGCACTAGAGGTGAACTGTGCCTCTTCAAGTGACTTGCCTGAGCCTGGAATGTAAATGATTCCCACCATAGTCTGCCATCTTTAATCTTCAGGCCATATTCACATGGGCATATCAGAGATACGGGCTAATAAGCAAGTGAATATCAGACATGTTCTTGTGATGTACCCAGAATTATTTAGTTAAAAAGCAATCTTAATCTCTTTCTCTTTCTTTCTCTTTCTCCCTCTCCCCCCATCCTCCCTCCATCTCCTCAATTCTATTTTACATCTTCTTTCTCTTTAAACCTGCAAATCCTCTTTCTCTCCCCGAATTCTCAGTTGAACAATTTTTTTTCCGAGTTCACTGAGAAAATAAAATGTATCAGAAGAGAGCTTTCATGTTTGCCCACCATCACATCCCATTAATGACTAGCATCTACCCCACACATGCTTCTTTCTCAAAAAATGCCGCTGGTGCTTTTACTGAAAGCCAATCCCACCACCTGAAATTAGATAGCTCCGCTACAGCCTTCTTGTTCTCCCTTCTTTCTCCTTCATCACCAACTTTTCGCTCGCTACTGGATCATTCCTGATAGCACATAAGGCCGTTCTTATTTTTTGCTCTTGAATCAAACAAACCAACCTTCCTGAAGCTACTCACTTTTCCAGCTACAAACCCAATTCTTCACTTCCGGTGGGAGTTGATGGAACCCACTATTGACAGTTCCTCTCCTCTTATTCACTCCTAAATGTACGTTCTTCAGGATTTTGCCTCCACCAAAAAAGTATTTTAGAGTTGTGGGTTACGTTGAGCATTTGCTACATAAGGAGGCTGCCTGCGGGTGAAGTGTGTGCTTCTCGCTCCATTTCATCCACTGGAACAAAATGCTCCTATCAGCATCTCCAGATCTCTGTGTTGCTACATCCAAGGGTCAGTTCGCATTCCTCATCTCACTTGAACTTGAAGCAGTGTCTGACACAAGTGATAACCCCATCCTCCTTCTACACTCGTCTCACTTGGTTTTCTGGATAATGTACACACTTCTTAATCATCCTATCTCATTTGTTGTTCCTCAGTGTTTGTTTGTTTGTTTGATAATTTTTCATTTTTTTCCTCCGAGACCTTAATTTTAGATGCTACCTTAGCTTGGGTTTCCCATAAAAGAAAATCCAGAGACAAGGACTTGCCTGTACCGAGTTAGTTTTGATTAAGTGATCCCAATGAGAAGAAGGGTGGTGGAGTAAATCACAGAAAGAGAGAAAATGAAATGAAGGGGATTTATTAAGTTGATTACAACTGTGGTGGATAACTGGGTCCAATCTTTCTGAGGACTTTCTGAGAAGCCATATAAAATAAACCTAGTACTGTCCCAATCCAAGGTGTTGATGAGGAGAGTATTTATGTATCTCACTGATCAAGTGTTGCCCCATTGCTATGAACTGTACCTCAAACCCTCCTAGTATAAACATGTACAGGGATGGCTGAGTGGGCTCTTACAAGATCCCAGGCTGTGGTCAGATAGAAATTTCATTTCAACTGAGGTGGGTATAGCCAGGCTATACCTGCATAGCAGCTGGCTGCTGCAGCAACAGCTAAATTAAAAAGGTTGACAGAGAGGATGTGATTCAGGAAATGAAAGATTACCGACACAAATGCTCCAGAGTTTGTCCTTGGGTTTCTTCTCTTTGAAATCCACCCAGCATCACAGTTTAAAATGCAATCCCTATGTTAACAACTTCCAAATTCGTATCTTCAACCCATATCTCATATAAAAAACATCCTGTGGGACATACTTGCATTCAACAGGCATACCAATCTTAATATGCCCCAGATGATACTTCCAGTCTTTCTCCTTCACTCTAGCTCCACCCATTTCAGGTAGAATTCACCAGCTTCTCATCATCTATCACCTTGGTTCAGGTTGCCATCATCTTTGATTTAGCTCATAGCAATTGTTTCTTAACTGGTATCGCTGTTTCTTCCCTTCTCTCTCTTTAGACTCTTCTCAATAGACTAACTGGAGGAAATTCTTTTCTTTTCTTTTTTTTTGTTGAAGTCTCATTCTGCCACCTAGACTGGAATGCAGTGGCACGATCATGTCTCCCGAGCCTCGACCACTTAGGCTCAGATAATCCTTCCACCTCAGCCTCCTAAGAAACTGAGACTGCACGTATGCACCATCACACCTGGCCCATTATTTTCTTATTTTTTGTAGAGACAAGGTCTCACTATGTTACCTAGGCTGGTCTCCAACTCCTGGGCTCAAGCAATCCTCCCAAAATGTTGGGATTATAGGTGTGAGCCATTGCACCAAGGAATCTTGTTAAAATGAAATTCATATCAGTTACTCCTTAGTTCAATTCCCTCCAAAGGTTTTCCACCTTACTCAGATTAAGATCATGCATGACCTATAGAGCCCCATATGATCGGACCCCAACCAGTCTTTCAGATCTCATCTTCTACTCTTCTCTCCCTCCTTCTGCTCTACCTACCTTGGTCTCTTTGTAGTTCCACAAACATTCCAGGCTTACTCCATCCTGCAATCATTTGAAGTGATGTTTCTTCTTCCTGCAGCATTTGATCCTCAAATATCCTCAAGAGTAACTCCTTTATCTCCTATTCTTTGCTTAAATGTCAGCTTTGCAATGATGTCTATACCTATCATCATATTCATGATTGTAGACTACCTCTCTCTCCAATAATCTTGAACTTCTTTGTTTTCATTTTTCCTTTTCCATAGTACTTGTGAATTTGAACATGTATATGCATTTATATATGTTATATAATCTACATATTATTTTGTCTCTTTATTTTCTGTCTCTACCTGTTAGATTGTACATTCCAAGAGATCAAAATTCTTGCCTTTTGTTCACTGTTTTATCCCAAACTTCTAGAACAATTTGTAATTCATTAATGATCACATTTGACTGGTAAATGATCTGACATCTATTTCTAGGTCTACCACAATCTGTTTTAACTTCATCAAGTATAGACTCTTAGTTTGAGAAGCTTTTAAAATTAGCATAAAACATATAAACTGCGATTGTAAGAATGCTCTAGTTCTAAAATTTTATCATCACTATTTCATAAGACCAAGTTTGGTGAAAGTTTTCTACATTTATTGAAATTATGAAAGTTAGTGAAATAATATGTTTTTAAATGTCATATTTGGCTTAGAAATCTATATATCAGTGAACTAGATACAAGTGAACTATTACCTGGTGTGTAATTAAGAAATGAAATCAGCCTTTAAATTGCTACAAAATAAGCTTTACATTAATATTCTAGGCCTCGTAACAAAAAACAAAATCTACTTTGCAAAATGCAATTTCAAAATTACTTAAAATACATTTTTAGATGTTATGGAGCAAATTTGACAGTATCTTCTATTAGACTTTCAGCAATAAACTGTAATGAACTGAGGCAAATTTATCTCATAAATCAAATTTAGTATCATAGTGAAGAATGATTCCAAAATGCCCAGGGGCAAAGAAAAAAAGTTTCATAAGTTTTGAAGGGCTTTATAAAGATTACCTGTGTGTGTCTCTACATTCTTCCTAGAAATGTCATTTCATTATAATTATGAAAAATATTGAATCACAGTTGTTTCAACTAAATGATGATGCATTGTATTCTTAAAAAAATGTAAAGAGAGTGAATGTTAGGTACTCTTACCACATAAATGATGACTATGTGAGGTAATGCATTTGTTGATTAACTATACTTAACCATACTTCAAAATATCATGTTGTAAATGAAACAAAAAACATACAATGTTATCTGCCTTTTTAAAAAATAAAATAAATATATATATATTTAAAATCCTGAGCATGGAAAGATAAAAGACATTTCAAATTTTAGTTGGCCCATTATTCTCTCTGACTTCTAAGAAGTTTAGGACTATTGTGAGCATGCACATACATTGAGCCATTACTGTAGAAAGACTCTTTTTTTCATATGTTCTCTTTTGAATTATGTCTAAAGTCATGTTCATACAGTTGTTGAACTAGAGAAAGAACAAAAAAATTAGCAACCACATTCTCAACAGAAAAATAAATGATGTCCAGAATATTGTTTCTAAGACTTATTCTTTATGTAGTTTAGTCATGTTGATTAGTTCAATTAGTTTTTCAGTCTCATTTGTTTCACCTAGAGTCATATTATAGGCCAAGCATAGTTTACTACTTAATTTGATTAATAACATTGTAGGCGAATAATTTCTTACTATGTGTGTGTTTAAAAAAATGCTCATTCTACAGTAACAATTTTCTGTTCAGTATGATTTCTGAAGTAAGAAATTTGTACACTTACGTGCTAGGAACAAAATCCATAAAGACATGACTTTTGAAAATGTGTCCTTGTCCTTAGCATCATTTAAGAGACAAAAATAAACAGTCTATTTTTATTTATTTATTTAGTCGGAGTCCCGCTTTGTCCCCTAGGCTGGAGTGCAGTGATATGTGTGTGGCCACGATAGCCTCAACCTGCTGGGCTCAGGTGATCCTGCTGCCTCAGCCTTCCAAGTAGCTGGAACCATAGGCATGTGCCACCACATCCAGCTAATTTTTAGATTTATTGTAGAGACGAGATCTCACCATGTTACTCAGGCTTGTTTCGAACCCCTGAGCCACCCAGTAACATTGTATTTTTAAATTGCTGAAAATTCACCATGATAGACCTAAAGTGATTATAAAATTAAGTATATTTAAATACATTGAACAAATTTTAATTAAATTGAAGAGATAATGTGAGACAAGAAAACCAATATTGTTAATACCATCTGGAAGAGGCTTTGGGTATGTAAAATTTATTTAGATAAGGCATTAATAAGACTCTGTTGGTTTTTAAGATATCCCTTTGTTAAAAACAAAACAAGAACACACATTTGAAAGTCGCATTTACTGTTTCAGTATATCAGCTTATCCCTTTGTATGTGATGGCTACAGTGCACTAAATGCCACCCTAATGATCCCATACAGATAATACAATTTATTAAGTCTTTATCAGTCTTCCGTGAATATCCTACAAACTGGGAGAACATGGCTCCAAATGTTTTTATGTCTATAACCTTCAATAAGGATGGACCTGCATAAGTTTAATATAGAAATATACATATTTCTCATTTGAATATTCTACATGGTATAAGATCATGCATCTGTAGTTCCCTAATGTACTACCTTACTGTTTCAGCAGGATTTATGGATTTTTGCAAAATGTGTTAGACCTCAGATCTTTCACTGTAATACTTAATCCTAATATACTCTGGTGGAGTAGCGATTCCAATATCTCTTCACCTTAACTGTGCATACAAGAGTGCTAAAGGAAAGACATAATTTAATATCTCTAGTGCCTATACGTATTTTTCTATCCACTTTTGAAACTCAATATACTATGCTTTATCAGGAACTAATTTTAGTTCCTGATAAAGTGCTAACCTAAATATTTTACAAAACATATATGCTTATTTGTTTCCAATAAAATATGAAAGTAATTAATAATGACCTTGACGAATTGGCTTCAAGGCACTTCCATCATGAAATTTAAAGGTGCTTAAGTATATCAGGTAACATAATGCAGATGAATAAGGTGCAATAAACACACATAAATGATACATGTATATAACATGTTTAATTTTATATTTTGAAAAAGTATAGTTTATCCTTGCCAATATTGTTATTATCTTTAGCTCAGTGTGAGAGTTTATAGTCTTTGTATAGGATTTTTTTAGTTTCTTTCTTTTAGATCTCTAAGTAAAAATTAGTTAATTTTAAAAAAAGGTATACATATGTTCACAGAAAATACGTGTCCTCCTTTGTAACTAAGAAAAAAAATCTAACAAATTAAAATAACTTGAAAAATTGAACTAAGGCTGGTTTTCTGAATGGATTAGTGCCTTCTTATATGAGGTTGAATTAGAGTAGTCTTTAGGAATTTTTAATTCACCTCCAGCAAGCAATCTTGTCAGATATCTTCACTCTATTAAATCACATTTTAAAGACCTATATGCAGAAGCAGAGTATGGAAGGATTTTCTTTATCCTTGTGGCCTCTGCTTATTGTTACAATGTTTGACCCTTCTTTTCTCCATTTGTGATGGTATACAGTTGTTCCCACCTCATGCGATATTCTTCTTTTTACATTCGTGGGCTCTAATGCCTCAATTATGTACCACATAACAAGAAAGAAAAGACGTCTGTGTAAGTGACCATTTTGGTATATACACAGCTAGGACAAAATATTTCTGGCATAAAATTTTATGATGTAATTTTTCACTGTGTATAGATTCTAGTGACTAGTCATTTCAAATGTTTCATGGCTATCCTGTAACCATACAGTTAGAGGATAATAAGTAAATTTACAGAGATTCATCTCTTTTTGTTGTTGTTTATTTGCTTAAAATTAATAAGAGAATCTAACTAATTAAAATAACTTGAAAGAGAATATTCTTATTTGAGGGAGAAGAAATGTAATCATCTTTGACACATGCCAGATTTCCCTAGAGAAAAGACAAGAATTTGCCAGCTGACCATTGGTCTTTTCTAGTTGCTTTTTTTTTTTTTCTTGTAGAAGCAACTTGGAGTATCTGTAATAATTGACCACTCTATAAATTCTGCCTCCTAGATAACTTCCTACCTTGACCAAGGACTGTTGATTTAAAAGTGTAAGTAAATAACACAAACTAGTGGGGAAGTCTTGTTATTTAATGGGAACAGAGCAATATCTCAATCAGGTGAAATGTATGAGGCTTATTATTATTTTAATTTTTTTATTTTAAAGATGTGGGGTACAATTCAAGGTTAGGTATACAAATGTTCATTGTGCAAGTACCCTTGTTGATGAGGTGTGCCCCCTCTTCCCCAGGCAGGTTCCCACTACTGCCAATGCCACTTGTCTGCCCTCCTTCCAGCAGTTTCCCACTACTGCCAATCCTTTTCTTATAGTATTACAATAGTTGCTTAAGGTTCACTTTTAAGTGAGAATATATGATACCCAGTTCTTTGCACTCAGTATTATAGACTGTAAGTCCATCTAGATTGCTGTAAAGTTCATGATTTTGTCCTTCTTTGTGACTGCATAATATTCCATTGTATATATATACCACATTTTAAAATGTAGTCCCCTTTTGATGGGCAGAAGGGTTGGTTCCATGTGATTGTTACCGTGAGCAAAACTGTGATAAATGTACGTGGGCAGGTATCTTTTTTTTTAAAGAGTGATTTGAGTTCTTCCGGGTATATTCACAGTAGGGGAATTATAGAGTTGTAGGGAAGGTTGATGTTCAGATCTTTTAGACCATTGTTCAGGGAATCAAGAGGCTGAAGGATCCACATTGTCTCCATATTGTCTCAAATTTCTCATTTTTTTATATCTTTCCATCAGCCTAGTATTTGTTTGTTATTTAGTCACTTATTCATTCATTAAATATTTGCTCTAGGCTGGGTTCTAGATAGGCATTAAGTCATGAGCAAGAAATAATGAAGACATTAAATAATTCACTAAATAAGCTATGCATAAATTTATAGGCGACATGTGCTAGGTGAGCACATAGCAAGGATAACACGAGTAGTGGTGACCACTAGGACTAGTCTTGCAGAGAACAAATGTTGGGGAGCCTATAAGTAAAGGAGTTTAGCTTCTTCCTGGGACACATTGCCATTTCTTCGCTACTGATCATGAAGCCTAATTTTTATTTCCTAGTCTTTAAGATTGTTCTTTCCAAGAACAACAGCTTTCTATGTTATCACAGATAAAATTCTAAAGAAATATTATGATTGATCACTGACAAACCAATGTGCTGAATCTTTCTGATACAATCATCTGTTATTGTATGATTACAGGCAAAAAAATGAGCCACAAATATTCATGTGAATATATATGGTAACCCAAGCCTTTCTCTTCAGCAATTTGTGTGAAGGCTGATATAAGGCAATGGGCTAGAGTAGGATATATACCAGCAGACTTTCCCAAAGTATCAACCCAACCTTTCTTGTATCCAGTGTGGAACTTTTGCAAGTTCCACATGAAGATCTTTGCAAATAGATTATCAGCATATTTGCACTCAGTGTTTGATATCTGAGGACAGTTATTTTAATATGCTTCATATAAAAGTATTTCAGATAGGCAACTGTATTAAAAAAATCACAAATGTCTTTCAATCATTTATCTAGATACAAGGTGAATTCTCTTTACTTTAAACCCAAAACAGAGACAAAATGAATAGTGGAGACTTTATTCTTAAAATTCAATAATTATAATTCTGGGAGGGCTTGAGAATGGGACTTGAGAAGTAGAATAAGATACTGCTTGAAGATCTGATGAACTCAAAATGCAAATCCCTTAAAGAGGTGTTTCAAATTTTAATAAAATATATAGAGTTGCATGAAAAAAAACATATAGAATCAGTAATTGTTTCCAAAATAATATTAACCAAAACCATTTATTTATTATTTTAGATTCAAGGAGTGCAGGTACAGCTTCGTTATGTGAGTTATTGTGTGATGGTGAGGGGTTTTGCCTCTACTGAGCTCATATCCTAAACTATGAGCTTGGTATCTAGTAGGTAATTTTTCAATCTTGTGCCCCTCACCAACCTTAAATAGTTGTAATTAGGTTACAAGTATTTTGTCAGGCCTACTTACTATTGTACTCTTTTCTTAGGTAGTTTTTATTTTTTAAAGGTCACTTCTAGACAGTCTTACTGATTAATCGGACTGAGTTCAATCTATGATATATATTATTTTTGTCCAGTTTTAAAAATCTGAATACTGGAACCGACACAAGGTAGCAACGGCATAGGTGGATTCGTGAGACTCGCTGAATGTGAGTTCCCAAAAAGACTCTTACTTTTCTTCCCGCAGCCCCCTGCCCACTGCCAGTCGCACTGGTATGAGGCCCGGGGACCTTTGGTCCCACGCAGGGCCAGATATTGCAGCCCCAGCTGTGGCTGCTCGACTATTTGTGACTCCTACCTGCTCAGGAGTGCAGGATCTCAGCTCCCTCCCTGGCTACATCATCTTGCCCAGCACCCAGCACTAAACTTCCAGTCACCCAGGGAGGCTCTGGGCACCTGCCCCTCAGAGATACTGGTCCCATTTCTGGCTGAAGTGCCCTGTGAGGGACCCAGGGTCATCACCCGCCCTTTGGAGCTTTGGAGCTCTGGAGCCCCGAGCCCACCCTGGTTGAGGCAATCAGTGTGTGACCTCAAGTTTGTGTAAGGGAGCCAAACCCCAAGCTTGTGTAAGGTGCTGATTGGAGGCTTCCAGCTCCAGAGGAGGGAATGCCTGACCCTCTCCTCCACCCCAGCCTGCTGGTGACACCCTGGATCCAGCGCCCGGCTGTGTAGTAGATCCCGCCTAGAGACCCAGACGAGCATCCCTAAAAGTGAAAGTGAAAGAACCTCCACTTCGGTTCCCATGGTGATGTCATGAAACAAGAGATAAAGCCCCTCCCCTACGCTGAACAGTGAGACAACTAAGAGTCACAGACCTCCCAGGCAGTAGGCTAGCTGCCTGCAACAAACAAAGGGGAGAGACTGGAGCTCAGAGCTCAAGTGACTTTAGCCACTGAGGAAAGATTGCAGAACTAGTCTGATCTCTTATTTTGACCTTTGGTTTTATCATCCTGACTATATATTTTGATCACTATTGTTTGCTTTCTAACTTACACTATCTGTTTCATGATCTTATTGCTCTGTCTCTGTGTAGCTATCAGTATTCTTTAGGGAATTTTCCTTCTGTGCTTTTTTTCCCCACCTCTCTCCAGCATTGTGTCTCTTTTTCACCTGTTAGTTGGTATGTATGTCTGTTTCCCTTCTCACTCTTCTCTCTTTCTAACTTCCTATTGACCTCCCCTTCCTCCATTGTTTTCCTCTTTTATACCTCCTTTAGCCCTAGGGATGAGAGAAAAATTTAAACAAATGAAGAAAAACCAAAAGAAGAATATGGGTCTCTCCCAGACCCCTGGGAGGGCAGACACCGAGAAAACTGACTTCAGAATGCAAACAATGAAGAGCCCCCAGAATGAAGGGTCTCAAACTACAAACCTAGATATCAAGACATTAATGGAGAGATTAAAAAGAATTGAGGAGACTCAAGAAAAAACTAGAAAGGAGCTGATATCTGAGATAACAGTAATAAAGAAGACTGTGAATGAAATAAATAACAAACTGATAAGCATGGAAAGCAGAATTACCCAAGCAGAAGAAAGAATCTCAGAGCTCAAGGACCAAAATATAGAACTAACCCAAACTCTCAAAAACACAGAAAACAAGCTCAAAAAGAGAAAAAAAAACCTTCAAGAGAAGAGCGATTACTTCAAGAGACCGAACCTAAGGGTAATTGGCTTTCCTGAGGCAGAAAGAGAGACAGACTCCACACTGGAACAAACCTTACATGAGATCATTCAAGAAAACTTCCCTTATCTAATCAGTGATGCAAAAATTCAAACACAAGAGATTCAGAGAACCCCTGCAAGACAACAAATGAGAAGATCAACTCCTATACACATAATAATTCACCTAAACAAAGTAGGTATAAAAGAAAAAATCCTAAAGGCAGCAAGAGAAAAGGGCCAGATCACCTACGATGGAAAACCAATTAGAATAGCCACAGATTTATCTACAGAAACCCTGCAGGCTAGGAGAGCTTGGAGCCCTAGCTTCAAAGTCCTAAAAGATAAACAACTTCAACCAAGAATAACCTACCTAGCCAGATTAAGCTTCATCAATGAGGGAGAATCAAAATCTTTCCCAGATATCCAATCCCTAAGAACTAACGCTGCCACCAAACCACCTCTACATGAAACACTTAAGAAAGTACTAATCACAGAAGTAAAGGGGAAAAAAGGAAAAATATTCTTGATAAGAGTACAAGAAAAAGAATAAAATGCACATGAACCACGCTCAAAACCAAAAGAAAGACAATAAACCAAGTGGAAGAACAACTCTATAAGAACTCTATGATAGGGATGAACTCTCACATTTCAATAATTAGCCTGAATGTGAATATACTAAATGCACCACTGAAAAGAGATAGAATGGCAAAATGGATAAAATATCACCAGGCAACAATATACTGCCTTCAAGAGAC
>NW_007251123.1:1328-1639 GCF_000164805.1 Carlito syrichta | reverse complement strand
CTCTTGACCAAATGGACTTAATTGATACCTACAGAACACTCCATCCAAAGACCACAGAATGCACATTCTACTCATCACCACATGGAACGTATTCTAAGCTCGACCACATACTTGGCCATAAATCAAGCATAAGCAAATTTAAAATGACCAAAATTTTACCATGCACCTTCTCGGACCACAGTGGAATAAAAATAAACATTAACACTAACAAGTTTCCCCCAAAACCCACAAAGACATGGACACTAAACAGTATGATACTAAACAACTCCTGGGTCAATGATGAAATCAAAATAGAGATCAAAAGATACCTG
>NW_007251123.1:0-535 GCF_000164805.1 Carlito syrichta | reverse complement strand
CTCAAGGAAATGGAGGACTTTCTGTCATCACACAACCTACCTAGGTTGAAACAAGAAGAATTTGAGACCCTAAATAGACCAATAACAATCAAGGAAATTGATTATGTAATAAGAAAACTGCCTACAAATAAAAGCCCTGAACCAGGTGGCTTTCCAGCAGAATTCTACAAGACATTTAAGGAGGAGCTGATTCCAATCTTACTGAAGGTATTTCAGGTGATTGAGAAAGATGGAACCCTCCCCAAATCATTTTATGGAGCTAACATCACATTGATACCCAAGCCAGGTTATGATCCAACAAAGAAAGAGAACTACAGGCCAATATCTTTGTGAACATAGATGCTAAAATTCTCAACAAGATCCTAGTAAACCAGATTTACAACACATCTCAAAAATCATCCATCATGACCAAGTAGGCTTCATCCCTGGGATGCAAGGCTGATTCAACATTCATATAAACCATAAATGTAATTACATACATCAACAGATGTCAAAACAAAAACCATATGATTATATCATTAGATGCAGAAAAAGC
>NW_007251122.1:2604-3258 GCF_000164805.1 Carlito syrichta | reverse complement strand
TTAACTGGCTACCTTGCTAGCCAGATGACTTAGCTAGCTGAAATAACTAGCTACCCAGCTGTCTATTCATCTGTGTTAACTAGCTTTTACTAGCTAGTGAACTGGCTAGGCACCTGACTTAACTAGGTTACTAAACTAGCTAGCCAGATGGCTAGTGAGCTGACTTAACTAGATATCTAACATGATAGGCAGCTGGCTAGTCAGCTGACTTAACTAACTGATTTAAATAGCTAGACAGCTTACTTAACTATATAGCTACCTAGCCAGTCAGATGATTCAACTGGCTGACATAACTAGCTAGCAACCTAGCTAGCCAGCTGGCTGGCCAGCTGACTTAACCAGCTTATTTAACCAGCTAGCCTGCTGGCTAGCCAGCTGACTTAACTAACTGATTTAACTAGCTATCCAGCTGACTGCCCAGCTGAATTTAATAGCTGACCCAATTAGCTAAACAGCCGGCTAGCCAGCTGACTAAAGTAGCTAGCTACCTAGCTAGCCAGCTGGGAAGTCAGTTGAATTAATTACCTGACTTAACAAGCTAGCCAGCTGGCTAGCAAGCTGACTTAACTAGCTTGCTACCAGCTAGCCAGTTGGCTACCCAGCTGACTTAACTAGTTTAATAAACCAGCAAGCCAGCTGGGTAGCCAGCTGACT
>NW_007251122.1:0-1639 GCF_000164805.1 Carlito syrichta | reverse complement strand
AGCTGGCTAGCCAGCTGACATAACTAGCTAGCTACAGGGTTGGTTAGCCGGCTAGTCAACAGGCTTACCTAGCTAGCTACCCGACTGGGTAGCTGGCTAGGCAGACGGCTATCTAGGTAGACAGCTGGTCAACAGGCTAGCCAGCTGGATTTAACAGCCAGGCGGCTGGCTGGAGAGTTGGATAGCTAGCCGCATTAACTGGCCAGCCACCCTGATGGAAAGCTGGCTAGCCAGCTGGCTTAACGAGCTGGGCACCTACAAACCTGCTATCCGGCCAGCTTAACTTGCAGTCACCAAGCGGACCAGCTGGCTAACTAGATGAATTAACTAACAGACTTAACTACATAGTCGTCTGGCTAGAAAGCTGGCTTAACTAGCTAGTCACCTAGCTAGCCAGCCAGTTATTCAGGTCACTTAACATGCTGACTTAACTAACTAGTCAGCTGGCTGGCCAGCTGACTTAATTAACTATCTACCTAATTCGCAAGGTGGATGTCCAGCTGACTTAACTAGCTGACTTAACCAGCTAGCCAGCTGGCTAGACAGCTGAGTTACCTATGAAGCTACCTAGCTAGCCAGTTGACTAATCACTTGAATTGACTAGCTGACTTAGCCAGCTAGCCAGCTGGCTAGGCAGCTGATTCATCTACCTGATTTAACTAGTTAGCCAGCTGGGTAGCCAGTTTACATAAATAGCTGACATCCTTAGGTAACCAGGTGTCTAGCCTGCTGACTTAAATAGCTAGCTACCTATGTATCCCACTGGCTTGCTAGCTGACTTGACAACCTAGCTCCCTAGCTAACCATCTGGCCTGCAAGCTGACTTAACTAGCTAGCTACCAAGCTAGGCAGCTGGCTAGCCAGCTGTCTTAACAAGCTGATTAACTACCTCACCCACTCACGTAACTAGCTGAAATAGCTAGCTAGTTTCCTAAATAGCCAGATGACTTAACCATCTGAAATACCCAGCTAGCAACCTAGCTAGCTATCTAGCTAGCTAGCCATCTTAACTAGCTGACTTAACTAGCTAGCTAGCTGACATAAATAACTGACTTAACTAGCTAGCTACCTAGCTATCCAGCTTTCTTAACTAGCTGAAATATCTAGCTAGCCAGCTGTCCAGCCATCTGAATTGACTAACTTTTTGGCTAGCAAGAGAGCAGGCTAGCCAACTGACTTAATGAGGTGTCTAAACTAGCTAGGAAGCTGGTAAGCAGGCTGAATTTACTACTTGATAAACGAGCTAGGCAGTTGGCCAGCCTGGTGCCTAAACTAGCTGACTTAACTAGTTATCCAGCTGGCTAGCCAGCTGACTGAACTAGTTCTCTACCTCTCTAGCCACCTGGATAGCCAGCTGACTTAACTAGTTGACTTAATTAGCTAGCCATCTGGCCTAACAACTGACTTAACTAGGTCACTAACCAGCTAGTCAGCTGTCTAGCCAGCTGATTTAACTAACTCTCTTAACTAGCTGAACTGCTTTCTAACCAGTTGAATTAAGTAGCTTACTACATAGCTATCCAGCTGGCTATCCAGCAGAATTAACTAGGTGACTTATATAGCTAGCCAGCTGTCTAACCAGATGACTTAATAGCAAGCTACCTAGCTAGCCAGCGGACTAGTCAGCTGACTTATCTAG
>NW_007251121.1:0-4615 GCF_000164805.1 Carlito syrichta | reverse complement strand
AACACATTAAGTGTCTATTCTAATGTAGAAAAAGTGGAAGATAATAAACTCAAGGAAAGAATAATGAAACAAATAATAGAGATTAGAGTAGAAATGATACAATATTAAAAATTATACGTTGTTTTACTTATAGATGATTTAGAACCATAAAGGTAGCTCATTGAAAAAGGCCAAAAAATGTACAGAGGAAAGTCTGCCAAGATTGAATTTAAAATAAGGTAATATAGTAAATATAGAAAAAGATTATAATGACAACATAACTGAGGATGTAAATCATAACCACTTAATATTATTAAGTAAAAAAATGGAGAAATGTATTATTAACACTGTTGCAGAAAAAAAATCTGATTTATCCTGTAACTACTAAAGAATGAAGTCTACTTATAAAAACATTTTCGAATAATGAAAACAATAAGTCTAAGTGTTTATTCAGGTAAATTCTTTCAAAAACTCAAGGGACTGATAACTCCAATATTAAACAAATATTTCAGAAATTTAAATAATGGGTTAAGTCATCCAACTCATGTTATGAGTCTAGTGTTAAACTGATATGAAATCCAGAAAAAAGAAGAATTGGAAAGGAAAATTACAGACCAATTTTACATCAAAATATAAATGGAAAAACACTGAACAACATGTTATCAACCCTCAATCTATCAATATATGAAAAAATTTCATCATAACAAATCTGTTTGTAAGAATGCAAACTGAATAGCAAACTAAAGTAAAAATGAATCTCTTTAATTTGATAAAGGAATAAAAATTTCAAACAAATTATTAAAATTAATAATACAATTTAGCTTTATTTCCTGATATGCAAGTATACCAAATACAATTTTTCTATATAACAATAACATTTTCTAGATACCATATGAATACACAGATAGAATATTAATACATAAACTCAATTCAGAAAACAATATTTGATCACATTTTCATATTTTAGCATCATTTTTAATAGAAACACACATGGAAAATAAAAGTTAAAGTCACGTTTGATTAAATTTTTTGTACTCTCTGTGATTTAAGAAAATGGTTATATCTGATTTTCCAAACTCTTACTGAGAGTTAGTCTACACATATAATGTGGAATCATTTAATAGTTTAGCATTCACATAGGTTTGTAAGCAATGTTCTCACTCTCCCATGGAAACATTCATTAACACTTGGTGACATGTCTCTGGAACAGGAAAATATAAACTATGTTGTAACTTGTTTGTAGCTGCAAGTGTTTCCTTTTGTGACCCCAATGAATTAATCTTAGCACCCTAACCTCTAATGCAAAACCCATGTTTCCATAAGGGTCTGTGTTCTGTCTTCATAGCTTCCATAGGCAGAATGATGTTGTCTTTGTACTTTTACAAAATTCTCCCAGCAACTTTGTTTGAGGTTTTATATATTTCAATCACTGAAACAATGCAATGCATAATGTTAAATAATATGGATGTACTAAATTAATATCAGGAATGTAATAATCTAGAATTAATCTGCATGTAGAGTAAAGGGGATCAGTTTTAGCTCTTCATGGAGCCATGAGCCTATCTTTAATCCTTCTGATATTTTCGTCTTTGACTTAGAGTCACCCTCCTGAGGTAATGAGTAAACATCGTCCAGTTAAGTGCATAAGTAGGTAGCACACAAGTGTTTCTCCTTAATCCTGATGATCTCTATTGTCCAGCAAAGCACTTTTCTGGTAAGGGAAATACAGAGCAGGTTTTATACTTTGCTGGAGGCCCACCACTCTTTATTTCCTGAATTGACACAAATAATCACACCACATTTTTTTTTGAGTTGGAGTCTCACTCTGTCACCCAGACTGGAGTGCAGTGGCCACTCCTGGCCACCGCAGCCTCGACCTGCGGGGCTCCAGTGATCTTTCCACCTCAGCCTTTCGAGTAGCCGGAATTACAGGCACACACTATCACGCCCGGCTGATTTTTTGATTTATTGTAGAAATGAGGTCTTGCCTGCCCAGGCGGATCTCGAACCCGCAGGCTGAGGCAATCCACTCACCTCAGCCTCCCAAAGGCGCGTGATTACAGGCTGAACCATCAAACCCGGCACACCACATTCTTTTATGTATTTCGCCAAGAGACTTCCAAAATGCACGTTTGTGTTTTCTATTTAATTATCACCAGGGACATATTAGGTTTTCTATCAGCTTATTTTAAAGGAAATTTGGCAAGCCCCTTTTTTTGAGAAAGTGTTGTACTACCTTCCAAATACACCAATAGATAAATATATAAATGAATTTTTTTTTAAAGTGTGGTGTTAGATTCATTAGGTTATACTGCAAACACTGAAAAAGTGGTTTCATTCCATCTGCCACCTATCATTCACAAATCAAGGAAAAACTCACCAAGTGACTGGTTTTCCTCCAAAATGGTTGCCCTAGTCACAGGTCCTCTACTGTGACAGGTTACATACTGATTGGTTCACCCCTACAATGGGTGCCCTAGAACAGAATTTCCTCTTTCAATGGTGCCTCAACATGTAGCCTTCTTTGTTAGCTGTGCCCTTGCGACAGGTCGTCCTTTTTTTGTTTGTGGTGCCACAGTGACTGGCCTCTGTGATGAGTGTACCATTGACTAGACCTCCTGCCAGTTACCAGGCCTCCTCTGTGATGAGTGCCTCTGTTATTGACTGTTCTTTGTGTTCGATACCCAGTAGTTAGTTTTTCTACAAATGAGTGCTCCAGTGGCTGGACTCTGAGATTGGTGCTTCAGTTTTTAATCCTCCTGATATGTGTCTCAGCGACTAGCTCTCCTCTGTGATGGATGCCCAAGAGACTAACTCTCCTCTGTGATGTGTGTGTCTCAGTGACTGGCCCTCCTCTGTCCTTCGTGCATTAGTGAATGCCTCACCTGTGTGACAGATGCCTCAGTGACTGTACCTCTCCCATGATAGATGCCCCAGTGACTAATGGTCCTCTTGATGGGAACCACACTTAATTTTCCACCTCAGTGATCACTTCCCAGGAACTCACCCTCCTCTTTGATCGCAAACCCAGTTACTTCCCATTCCCCTCCTCTTTGATGGGTTTCCGTGACTGCCCCCGCTCTGTAATAGATGCTTTATTGAAAGGTCTTCCTAGCCGGGCTCAGAGGCTCAGCCTGTAATCCGCGCCTTTGAGAGGCTGAG
The DNA here is from genome assembly GCF_000164805.1 of Carlito syrichta. Lineage (NCBI taxonomy): Eukaryota > Metazoa > Chordata > Mammalia > Primates > Tarsiidae > Carlito > Carlito syrichta. The sequence continues at coordinate 1,474 of NW_007251121.1, read as the reverse complement.
TTGAGTGGATTGCCTGAGTCCGTGGGTTTGAGACCCACCTGGGCAAGCCAGACCTCATCTCTACAATAAATCAAAAACAAAAAAGAATTAGCCGGGCGTGGTAGTGTGCACCTGTAGCTCCACCTACTTGGAAGGCTGAGGCGGAAGGATTGCCGGAGCACAGCAGGTTGAGGCTGCGGTGGCCGGGAGAGGCCACTGCACTCCAGTCTGGATGATAGTGAGACTCCAACTCAAGAAAAAAAAAAAAGAAAGGCTTTCCTCTGAGATTTGTGCATCAGTGACTTGCTCTCCTTTGTTATGGGTACATCAGTGACTTGATTTCCTCTGTGATAGATGCCCCAGTGATTGTCTTTCCACTGTCATAGTTGCCCCAAAGATTGGCTCTTTACTGATTGGTGCCCTAGTGAGTATCCTGTGATGGCTGCCCTAGTGACTGACCACAATCTATATGTGCCCCAGTAATGCACACTTCTGTGATGAGTGATCCCTCAGTGACTAGCCCTCCTTTGCGAGGAGTCCCACAGTGACAGACCCTTCTCTGTAATTATTGTCCCTGTGAAAATTTCACATTCATAATGAATGACTAGTGACTAGCCATCCTGTGTGTTGTGTGCACCAGTGTCTGGCTCTCCTCTGTGATATGTGTTCCAGTGACTACATCTCTTCTGTGATAGTTGCCCACATGAATGAACCTGCTCCTTATGGGTGTCCCAGTAACAGGCCCTCCTCAATTATGGATTCTCCTGTGATCTGACCTCCTCAGTGCTTGATGCCCCAGTGACTGTTGCTCATACACAATGGTTGTCCCAGCGACTAGCCCGCCTTTATTATCTGCCTCCCACTTACTAGGTTTCCTCAATAATGGGTTTCCCAATGATTAGAACTTCTTTGTTTTGAGTATCCACAAGACTTGTCATCCTATGTGATGAGTATTTCAGTGATTGGCCCTTCTTTGTAATAGGTGCCACAATACCATACCAACCCAGTAATCAGCCCTTCTATGTAATAGGTGTCACAATGGCATGCCATCTTCTGTAGTGTGCCTCCCAGGAACTAGTCACCTTCTGTTTTGTGTGCCTTAGTAAGTGGACCACATTTCTGATGGGCTTCAGTTACAAGACCTCTGTGATGTGTGACACAGTGAAAAGCCCTCTGCTGTGATGGGTGTCCCAGTGTCCAGCCCTCGTCTATGATACATGACTGTGACTGGCCCTCCTTTGTGATGGGTGTCCCATTTACAGGTCTTCCTCTGCAGTTGGTGCTCCAGTTTGTTGGGAGCTAGCCATGGAGGCCCACCTGAGCATTAGGGATCCAGGTGGGCTGTGGACCCTGAGACCACCAGGTTTGGTTCAGGAGCTGAAGGCCCTTTCCCTCCTCCTTTCTTTGTTGTTTAGCATTACCCACTGGCAGGAATTTTGATGATCTAGTCATGAAGTTCTGAGAATATGACAGGCATGGCTGACTCTAGGGATCC
>NW_007251120.1:409167-410062 GCF_000164805.1 Carlito syrichta | reverse complement strand
AGGTTTACTCCCTGAATAAAATGTGGTTAGCAGAGGGGAGAGAATGGAGCAGATAGTGGGTTGAAGAGGGGAGTGGAGAGATAGAGGAGTAAGGGGGGAAACAAACGAGTGTGCCAACAAATAGAGAGAGAGGCCTATACTGAAACAGATAAAAACAATAGACCACAGCTACAGATGAACCAACTCTCATACAAAAAAATAAAAATAAAACATATAGTGATGCTAACATACAAGCTAACCAACCACCTTGTTAGTGTGCTGTTCCTCTATACAAAGATATGGTTTACAGAGAGAAGAAAAGAGAAGAAAAGGCAAAGGAAAAAAGAAAAAAGGGAACACTACAGTAGGAATAGAATTAAGTCATTAAACTAATAGAATCAATGCAGCACCCTCTGAGACATTTCATTTAAGTCCAATGTCCTTTCAGGTCTGATTTCTAGTTTTCTTTTCAAGTTGGTAAATTAGTTTGCAGTTAGGGTCAGTTGCCCCTGTTCTGCTGTGAAGGACAGTTCAGATTACCCTCCATTCAGCACTCTGGTCTATGTCTTTAAGATTACCCTCCATTCAGCACTCTCGTCTATGTCTTTATCAAGCTTGTTTCTCCCATTTTGGTGTTGTTACCTTGAATCACCAGCAGGTGGTGCTATCTCAGGTGCTCGCCCCAGAGGGGGTGGGGCTGGACAGGAACAAGATGGCTGCCTGCCTCAGAGCAGGCAACAGAAGTCTTACGCTGGGTGGGCAGGACAGTCTCGGTCACAGGACAGGTGGCAGCGATCCCAGCAGATCTTCCCTGAAGGGGTTTGACGTGGATTGCCTCGGGCCCTGGTGGTGTGATGTGCTATGGCTGTCACAGAGGCCGTGGTGGCAGCGGTGGCAGGGGGAGGGGCTGCGGCGG
>NW_007251120.1:405062-408774 GCF_000164805.1 Carlito syrichta | reverse complement strand
GGCGGGGCCCGAGTGAGGGGAGGGCTCCGGGCGGGGAAGGGGTGCGCATGGCGCAGGGCTGCAGGCGCCCTGCTGGTGCGGGCTGGAGGCTGCGGCGTGTCAGCCCGGAGGCGCCACAGCCGGGGAGCGAGCGGTGGCGGTGCTGCCTGGTGTGGCGGGAGAGGAACTCTATTCCTTGTTTTTTGATTTTAGTATATCTATTATAGGTTTTCACTTGTGGTTAGCATGAGGCTTACAAAAAAAATCTTATAATAAGCTATTCTAAGCTGGTGACTTAATTTTTATCACAAAAAAGTCTGCACTTTAACTCCACTGCCCCCCAACATTTTGAATATTAAATATCACATTTTACATCTTTTGTGTATTACATATACCTTAAAAAATTAGTTATTATTTTTAATAGTTCTTTTAACCTTTATACTAAATATATAATTTACATAACATGAATACAGTATAAAGTATTATAAATGTGAGTACTTATGTTTACCTGTGAGTTTTACACTTTCAGATGTTTTCTTGTTACACATTAGCATCCTTTTCTTTCAGTTTGAAGAACTGTTAGCATTTCTTCCAAGACAGGTACAGTGGTGATGAACTTCCTCAGCTTCTGATTGTCTGGAAAAGTCTTTATCTCTTCTCCATTTCTGGAGGAGAGCTTTGCTGGGTAAAGTATTCTTAATTGACAACCAACTATTTCCTGGCCTGTAAGGTTTCTGCTGAAAAGACTGCTGTTAGGCAGACTGGCACTCCTTTTTGTGTTATTTCCTTCTTTCCTTTTGCTGCCATCAGGATCCTTTCTATCTCTTTGATCTTTGACATTTTGATTATACATGTCTTGGGGTAGTCTTACTTATATTGTATCTGATTGATGACTTTGACTTTCCTGAATCTGGATATTTGTACCTTTCTCCAGGTTTGGAGAGATTTTTGCTAGTATTTCTTTAAATAAGCTTTCCATGCCTTTGTTATTTCTTCTTGAACACCAATGATTTTAACTTTGCTTTTTTGATGCTGTCCTATAAATCATAAGCTTTCTTTGCTCCTTTTCATTTTTTTATTCTCTTCTGTTTTCAAATAACTTATCTTCAACTTGATTTTTCTGCTTGATAGGTTCTGCTGTTGGTGCTTTTTATTGCACTTTTCATTTCATAGTCATTGTACTTTTCAGCTGTAGGATTTGATTTTTAAATTTTTAATCACTGTTAAATTTCACTGATATTTCCTGAATTGATTTTCTATGTTATTGACATTTAGAGAACTTTTTAAAAATAGCTATTTTGAATTGTTAGACAATTCATACATCTCCAGTCACTGGCACTTAATTTGCTCGTTTGGTGAGGTCATATTTCCCTAATTGTCCTTAATTCTTGTCATGTGCCAATGTCTACACATTGAAATGTAGGTACTTATTCCAATCTTTGCAGTCTGGTTTTGTCTGAGAATGTCCTTCAACAGTAAGTCTGTCCAGGCATTCTGGGCAGATTGTCTGATATGATCCCTAAATCCATGACTGTTGCAGTTGTTGCAGTGCTACAAGGCCACCCTAAGTCCAAGACCACTGCAGTCAGTGCAGTCCAGGCTGGCATAATTTAACTAATTTCTCTGGTGTGGTGCTTCCATTTGCTGGAATACAGAGCAACCATCATGATCTAAGTGCTAGTTGCTGTTATTCCCCACTCCCATTCTTTGTTTCTAACTGACCCCTGGTGAGCTAGCCCTCCCATTGCTCCTCTATTTCCACAGGATGAGGTAGGAATGAGCCTCCTGTGAGTAGTCCCAGAATGGTGGGGAAGCTGAATGTCTACCTCCAACTTACTTTTCTGACTGTAGAAACTGTGGGTACAGGGAATTTGAGTATGGTTCTATGCCAGCTTGGGAGAGGATGGCACTGTCAAAGAGATCCATTCCTCTTATTCAATCACAGCTTTTTGAAAATTCTGCAGTCTCACTCCCAATTTCTAGGATATTCAGGATAGTATTCCTGCCTGTTGCTGACTGAATTTCTATGGGATGGAGTGAAGCTCTAGAAATCCTATTTCACTATTGCTAATGTCCCTCTCACCCTTTTTATCATTTCTTTTTTATTCCACTTCCTTCTGAGAGAGCTCCTCAGTCTGATTTCTTTAACTCTCCAATTTACTCTTCTGCTCTACCTATTCCACTATTTATCTCCAATTTTGAATTCTTTTTTTCATCTGCTTTTCATACTTATTATTTCTCTTTGGTTTTTTTCTTTTTTAAATAATTGCTGATGTTTTCTCTTAGGTCTTTTAGTATATTTATTCTTACTGTGAAGTTCTTGACTTTTCTGTTCCAATATGTCTTGTTTTTTATGTTGTTAACGTTTCCTATTGAGGTAGTTTTAATCCTCAGGTGTCTGGTTATAAGGTATATTCCCCTGGGTACATTTGTTTACTCTGGTTGGTGATGTGCATAGAAAGGGAAGATGTCCAGATCCTTACCCTGGATGAACTTAAGAAAAGAGACAAGAGATAAGCCCTGGGGCAGGGAGCATGAAATATCAAAGATCCATAGTCCCTTTAAAAATTTTCGCTACCTAACAGTTCCTTAGAGCTGAGCTTTGCCTTTAATCTTTCAACTGAAAAACAAAAACAAACAAGAAAACAATATTAGGTGGGAGCACCTCCTAAATTGTCATCTAGCAGCTTTGGGGGATTTAAAGAGAAAGGGTAGGGAAGGAGCTGTTGAGTTGTTGATAATTGCCATTCTGACTGGAGTTAGGTGGTATCTCAGTGTGGTTTTGATTTGCATCTCCCTGATGATTAGTGAGGTCGAGCATTTCTTCGTGTTTGTTGGCTGCTCAGATGTCTTCTTTTGTGAAGTGTCTGTTCATATCCTTTGCCCATTTTATAATGGGGTTGTTTGTTTTTTTTTCAGCATGTTTGAGTTTCTTGTAGATCCAGGATGTTAAGCCTTTGTCAGACCTGGAGTTGGCAAATACTTTTTCCCAGTCTGTAGGCTGTCTCCCTGCTCTCTTGATGGTTTCTTTGGCTTTGCAGAAGCTTGTCAGTTTAATAAGGTCCCATTTGTCTATCTTCTCTCTTATGACCTGTGGGTTTTGGGTTTTGTTCAGCCAGTTTTCCCAGCACCATTTACTGAATAGGTTCTCCTCTCCCCAGAGTAGGTGGTGGGGGCTTTGTCGAAGATGAGTTGGTTTAGAAACTGAGGTTTTGCTTCTGGAATCTCAATTCTATTCCATTGATCTATATGCCTGTTCCTGTACCAATACCAAGCTGTTTTGATGATTGTAGCTTTATAGTAAAGTTTGAGGTCTGGTAATGTGATACCACCTGCTTTGTTTTTTTTTGCTGAGGATTGTTCTGGCTATTCTTGGACGTTTGTGTTTCCATATGAATTCCTGTGTTGTTTTTTTCCAGGTCTGAGAAGAATGTTGCTGGTAATTTGATGGGTATTGCATTGAATTTGTAGATTGCCTTAGGTAAGATGGACATCTTCACAATGTTGATTCTTCCAATCCATGAGCATGGGATATTTTTCCACTTGTTTGTGTCATCTTTGATTTCTTTGAGCAGTGTTTTGTAATTTTCATTGTAAAGGTCTTTCACATCTCTGGTTAGGAAGATGCCAAGGTATTTCATTTTTTTTTGTGACTATTGTGAATGGAATTGTGTTTTTTATCTGGGTTTCTGTTTGTTTATTATTGGTGTAGAGAAATGCGATTGTCTTTTGA